>NW_017307848.1:126723-136825 GCF_000935625.1 Nanorana parkeri
AGCTTCTCCAACTTCTTTGCAGAGGAAATCTTCTCTAAGCCTCCTAGGTCCCCCCCTTAGGCACTTGTCTTCAGAACAGATGTCCTCATACCGGAAGATTTCTCCTCATCTACATTTCTAGTGTCAACTCAAAATGTTTGATTTCCCATCACTTTCTATTCTGGAGACGATGGCCACCGGGACAAAGAGAGAGAGAGAGAGGGGGTGACTACACGCAACGTGGACGCAGACAGCGATACAACTCAAAAGTCAGCAGTCCATACGGCACCTCACCGGCTGTTCTTTGTCAAGAGACACGAAGGCTTGGCATTAGCCATCCCCCCTTCCTCACCTCCACCCCAGTTCAGTATACAGATGTTGGAATGGAATTTCTTCCCTACTCGGACCTCCCATGCCAGATTCCTGGCATATCCCTTTCTGTACTCGGACTACCTATTCATGCCATGTCCCTTTCCTACATTGACCTCCTATCCCTGCCATGGTCCTTCTCTAACTTGACCACCCATCCCTGCCTTGGCCCTTTCCTACATTGACCACCCATCACTGCCATGGCCCTTTTCTACCTTGACCACCCATCCCTGTCATGGCCCTTTCCTACCTTGACCACCCATCACTGCCATGGCCCTTTCCTACCTTGACCACCCATCCCTGCCATGGCCCTTCTTTACCTTGGCCACCCATCCTTGCCATGGCCCTTTCCTACCTTGACCATCTATCACTGCCATGGTAATTCCCTACTCTGACCACCCATCCATTCCATTTCCCTTCCCTGTCTTGACCATCCATCCCTGCCATGCCCCTTCTCTACCTTGACCACCCATCAATGCCATGGTCATTCCCTACTCTGGCCACCCATCTCTGCCATTGCCCTTTCCTATCCTGACACACCTATCCCTACCATGGTCTTTCCCTAGTCTGAACACCTATCCATTGTCATGGCAATTCCCTACTCTGACCACCCATGCCTGCCTTGGCCTTGCAATACACTGACCACCCACCCGCCATTGTCCCGACCACAATTTACATGTCCTTGACATGTCCCTTCCCTACTTTGTCCAGCTGTTTTTTGATTGGCATCTTCTCTTTGGGGGCTCATGTACAGTATGCGGGGCAATGGGTCCTCCACTGATGGGTTAAGGGGAAGAAAAGGGGTAGATCTGTCTTTCCTGCCGGCTTTGATATCTTCCTGGATCTTTTTTGTGTGGAATATGTACAGAGAAGTCATCAGCTGTGGACAAACCCCATCTGGGGTCTGTGACGGACCCCCGTACTCAGGATGAGTATGTCCGCCACTGTCTTCTTCCTTGCTGAGGAGATATTGGAACCCGCTGATCTGTAGCTCCCAGTTTCCCCAGTCACTGGTCGGGACTCAGTGTAGGGTGAAACAAACTCTGATTTATTGAGCAACTGCACAAACTTTTATACAGCAAGTGATGAAATCAGAATATAATCCCATCACATCCCCCCTCCCCCTCCCAGACAATCGGTCCGCTCAACACAACAGGTGTCCACCTGCTAACGAACTCCAGACAGCCATAGCAGGAGCCTGGCCAGAATGTCAGTATCCTGGGCTCCTCCAGAGTACAATGGGAGATAACGAGGGGGAGGGGTGCTGATGGTCTTTCCATAACCAGATCACACAGCATAACGCACTCAAACATAACTCAACACCAATACACATTTAACTTATAAACTCATCACCGTGTCGTCACAGGGTCCATCATCCATTTCAGATCTCGTTCCTGAGATCCTCAGTCCGTATCCTGCAACAGAAAGAACATTCTGGAAACCGTCTCCCCCGAAGATCGGATCTCAGTATCTCTAAATTCCAATGACGGCTCTTAATTCCCAATCGGGGCAGTCGTTACATTGCGGCACCCCAGCGAGTTAATGGTTTTCATCGCGCCGCAGGACGCGCGCTCCCCGTACGCCGCCGAGCAGTCATCTTACATTTGGAATCAGAAACAGATTGTAGGTTGGGGCAAGTGATAATGACGGGCTCTTAACCCCCGGCATTCCTGCGGCCATCTGGTTACCGTCAGTCACACATCGTCGGGCTCTTTACAATCGAGTCATAAAATCGAGCGTGCCTTGTCGAGGCTTTTCAGCTTGTCCCAGATGCCAGGCCCGCGGACGGTGCGCTTAGCAGCAAAGGATTATGGGAAGAGGGCATGTAAATTAACACCTCGGGCAGAGCCGGTCGCGGAAAGAAGATCCCTGAAGTCATGCCGAGTCCAGACGGTGATGAAGAGAGGTGTTTAGAGGTGAAAAGCTACACGAGAATATTACATGAGCGGGAGGGACCGCGCCGAGCGACTTCAAAGCCCAAACCAGAGAGCAGAAAAATAGAGATCGGCCCAGAGAGGCGCCCCGGTGCGCCAGGAGGACAGAAGACTGCATCTGCATGGAGTTTGTGTCTGCTGTGTCAGTTTCCTCCAGGTGCTCCATTCTATCCTCCACAATCTCAACACAGAGAGAGTGTCATGGCTTCCATCCCCTAGAGAGTAAAGTATGAAGCTCCTCTGTACAGAGACTGATGTGACTGTGGGGGGGAGGGGATATTAGAGTGTAAGCTCCTCTGTACAGAGACTGATGTGATAGTGGGGGGAGGGGACATTGGAGTGTAAGCTCCTCTGTACAGAGACTGATGTGACTGTGGGGGGGGAGGGGACATTAGAGTGTAAGCTCCTCTGTACAGAGACTGATGTGACTGTGGGGGGAGGGGACATTAGAGTGTAAGCTCCTCTGTACAGAGACTGATGTGACTGTGGGGGGACATTAGAGTGTAAGCTCCTCTGTACAGAGACTGATGTGACTCTGGGGGGACATTAGAGTGTAAGCTCCTCTGTACAGAGACTGATGTGACTGTGGGGGGACGGGACATTAGAGTGTAAGCTCCTCTGTACAGAGACTGATGTGACTGGTTCAGCGTTCTCTGTACAGCACTGCGGTATATGTCAGAGCTATATACATATATACCGGGATTTCGGGAGGGTTCCGTTCTTCCTCCGGAGATCTCCGTCTCTCTGGTTTCTGTTCCGTCTTCTCGTAGGCTCGGTTCTCCCCTCCGGCCTGGAATGGATTACGCCGAGTCAGCGCCCTGGCGGCGTGTCATTCCGCGCACGCTCGGCGTGTAAACATGGAGACGCCGTTCGCGGGTTCCTCTTCCAGAAAAGTGACTTTTTAGCGAGATGGAAAATAGAAGTGGAAGTTGCAGAGTAAACAGAGCGCGGCGCACATGTGGCAGTGATTGGGAACGGGGGAAAGCCGAGATCTTCCTGTTCCCTTTAATTAGAGTCTCCGCGTTTTATCCGCCTCGAAGATCTGACAGTTCGCCTCTCGCTTTCCGCGGAGCGGCCATGGCGGCCTGGCGTGTTTGTACTGGAGGCGGGACGTATTATTTCAGGCCGGAGTCACATCACATTAAATAAAATTCTCCGGGGGAAATGTTTGTGCTGGAAGATCAGGTAGAGAAATCCACATCTGAGGTTCCCAGGGTGCTGCCGGGGGGAACAGGAAGAGGACCTGTCACCGCGTCCAAAAACATCCCGCTGGACGCCAGAGAATGTATCGCGCACAGGAACGCTGAACTTCCAGCAGGAAAACAAACATTCCGAGTCACGATTTGTAATAAATACCCAAAAGTTACTTTTTTTTCCAACTTTCTCATGTGGCTCTGATTGCTGTTCCATATTTTACTATACAGAGGTGTGGAATTTCCATCTACAGTATAGGCCCCCTACGCTCACCCACCCTGCACGTCCGTGCGGGTGTGGGTGAGCGTACTAGTAGGCTGACGGGATGGATCCTGTCTGCGACACCCGCACCCATACGGACCTGCACTTGGGGTGAGCATAGGGCGGCGTACGGGCGCGTACTCCCATAGAGAAGGACGGGGGCTGCGTACTAATCACACGCAGCACCTGTCCTTCCCGGGAGCAACCCGATACGGCCGTGTGCGCAGCACTGAGTTGTACGTGCCGGCCGATTCCTGGGTGTATGAGGCCTTAAAGGAGAACTATGGGGTCAGGGCTTTCCCCCATAGTTCTCCTTAGGGTAACGGGAGGACACAAACTAGCGTCCTCCCGTCACCCTAAGCTCAGTATATAGGGAGCTACAGCTCGCGGTATACTGAGACGCCGCAGCCGGAGCGGATCCCGACAATTATGCGTGAGTGACAGCTGGCTCTGCCTGTCTAGAGGCAGCTGTACCCGCCCCCTCCCCCGTCCGTTCCTCCAGTCAGCGCTGGAGGATCGGAGCGGGGAGGGGGGAATCCAGTCCCTCCCCTGTCACAGTTCTCTGCCGTGATTAGATCGAGAAGTGAGCGAACGCCGGTATGTGTTCGCTCACTTCCCGATCCACTGAACCGACCTGTGACAGTCTCGTTGTCACAGGTCGGCTCGAACTATGAGGTGAGTGAAAAGCACCCCCCTCATAGTTCTCCTTTAAGGACCCCCCCTCCCCCCCTCATACTGACGAGGTGTATCCAAATGAGACAAAGTTTATTCCTGCAACTTGAGACGAATCGCTGCCATTACAGCGTCCTTCCAGCTCGCCACAAAACAATACAAATAACAGATGAAAATATAATAAAACGGTGAACGGGCCTCCATCATGGGAGGGGAACCGACATGAATCACACAAAGCATTGTAACAAAAATGTATCAACCGATAAATAAAGAGTTCCACTCCAGGTGAAGAAACGCCGAGCGCGAAGTGCGACGGGCCCGTTATTGCCGGAATAAATCTCCCTCCGATATCAGTTTGCGTTTTCATTTTCTCTTTTTGAAGGATTATTGCCGATAAATCTGAAATCGTTAAATATTTAAAGTGAGCGATTGAAAGGAAAGCGCCAGAAATGACAGCGTCCTCTCCTGTGTTCTACCGACGGTTACATGAATATTCTGCTGCATACAGATCCAGTTCTGTCATTGTGTGCGAGTGGGCGTGACCCCCGAAAATGTCCAGAAATACAAAATCATCATTATTAGTATTATACATGTATATAGCTCTGACATATACCGCAGTGCTGTACAGACAACACCGAGCCAGTCACATCAGCCTCTGTACAGAGGAGCTTACACTCTAATGTCTCCCCCCCCCCCAGTCACATCAGTCTCTGTACTGAGGAGCTTACACTCTAATGTCTCCCCCCCCCCCAGTCACATCAGTCTCTGTACTGAGGAGCTTACACTCTAATGTCTCCCCCCCCCCCAGTCACATCAGTCTCTGTACTGAGGAGCTTACACTCTAATGTCTCCCCCCCCCCCAGTCACATCAGTCTCTGTACTGAGGAGCTTACACTCTAATGTCTCCCCCCCCCCCAGTCACATCAGTCTCTGTACTGAGGAGCTTACACTCTAATGTCTCCCCCCCCCCCAGTCACATCAGTCTCTGTACTGAGGAGCTTACACTCTAATGTCTCCCCCCCCCCCAGTCACATCAGTCTCTGTACTGAGGAGCTTACACTCTAATGTCTCCCCCCCCCCCAGTCACATCAGTCTCTGTACTGAGGAGCTTACACTCTAATGTCTCCCCCCCCCCCAGTCACATCAGTCTCTGTACTGAGGAGCTTACACTCTAATGTCTCCCCCCCCCCCAGTCACATCAGTCTCTGTACTGAGGAGCTTACACTCTAATGTCTCCCCCCCCCCCAGTCACATCAGTCTCTGTACTGAGGAGCTTACACTCTAATGTCTCCCCCCCCCCCAGTCACATCAGTCTCTGTACTGAGGAGCTTACACTCTAATGTCTCCCCCCCCCCCAGTCACATCAGTCTCTGTACTGAGGAGCTTACACTCTAATGTCTCCCCCCCCCCCAGTCACATCAGTCTCTGTACTGAGGAGCTTACACTCTAATGTCTCCCCCCCCCCCAGTCACATCAGTCTCTGTACTGAGGAGCTTACACTCTAATGTCTCCCCCCCCCCCAGTCACATCAGTCTCTGTACTGAGGAGCTTACACTCTAATGTCTCCCCCCCCCCCAGTCACATCAGTCTCTGTACTGAGGAGCTTACACTCTAATGTCTCCCCCCCCCCCAGTCACATCAGTCTCTGTACTGAGGAGCTTACACTCTAATGTCTCCCCCCCCCCCAGTCACATCAGTCTCTGTACTGAGGAGCTTACACTCTAATGTCTCCCCCCCCCCCAGTCACATCAGTCTCTGTACTGAGGAGCTTACACTCTAATGTCTCCCCCCCCCCCAGTCACATCAGTCTCTGTACTGAGGAGCTTACACTCTAATGTCTCCCCCCCCCCCAGTCACATCAGTCTCTGTACTGAGGAGCTTACACTCTAATGTCTCCCCCCCCCCCAGTCACATCAGTCTCTGTACTGAGGAGCTTACACTCTAATGTCTCCCCCCCCCCCAGTCACATCAGTCTCTGTACTGAGGAGCTTACACTCTAATGTCTCCCCCCCCCCCAGTCACATCAGTCTCTGTACTGAGGAGCTTACACTCTAATGTCTCCCCCCCCCCCAGTCACATCAGTCTCTGTACTGAGGAGCTTACACTCTAATGTCTCCCCCCCCCCCAGTCACATCAGTCTCTGTACTGAGGAGCTTACACTCTAATGTCTCCCCCCCCCCCAGTCACATCAGTCTCTGTACTGAGGAGCTTACACTCTAATGTCTCCCCCCCCCCCAGTCACATCAGTCTCTGTACTGAGGAGCTTACACTCTAATGTCTCCCCCCCCCCCAGTCACATCAGTCTCTGTACTGAGGAGCTTACACTCTAATGTCTCCCCCCCCCCCAGTCACATCAGTCTCTGTACTGAGGAGCTTACACTCTAATGTCTCCCCCCCCCCCAGTCACATCAGTCTCTGTACTGAGGAGCTTACACTCTAATGTCTCCCCCCCCCCCAGTCACATCAGTCTCTGTACTGAGGAGCTTACACTCTAATGTCTCCCCCCCCCCCAGTCACATCAGTCTCTGTACTGAGGAGCTTACACTCTAATGTCTCCCCCCCCCCCAGTCACATCAGTCTCTGTACTGAGGAGCTTACACTCTAATGTCTCCCCCCCCCCCAGTCACATCAGTCTCTGTACTGAGGAGCTTACACTCTAATGTCTCCCCCCCCCCCAGTCACATCAGTCTCTGTACTGAGGAGCTTACACTCTAATGTCTCCCCCCCCCCCAGTCACATCAGTCTCTGTACTGAGGAGCTTACACTCTAATGTCTCCCCCCCCCCCAGTCACATCAGTCTCTGTACAGAAGAGCTTACACTCTAATGCCGCCCCCCACCCAACATCTCTGAGTTGTGTCATTATGAAGTTCGGTGATATTTCTTCTCCAGATGTGGAATTTGCCGGATTTATTTGCTCAGGACGGTCTGGTAATAAATTGGACACACAAACCCCTCGCCTCCCGAGCATCGCCCTCTCCACTGATTACCAAAAATAAACAATCGTTTAATTCCGGCAGAACACGGACAGCGAGGCCTCGCCCACATCTCTGGGCGTCCCGTATCGGCCCGGACTAATAGGATTTGCTGAATATTTCAATATTTGCCGTAGAGATGTTCAGGAGTTCGATCTCAGACATTGGTGGCCGTGGCTCGCCGGAAATGTAATCAGCATTGTCATTCTCCCGCACAGTATACCGCAAAGTACAAATTGTGGTCTTCATGTGAAGTTGGCTCATTTTTTGGTTCCTCCCACAGGGGGGTCTGTAAGTACCAGTCAGGAGACAAGGTGGAACAGGAAAGGGTTAGAGACCGGCCCGGTTTGTTCTTCTATACATACAATGGAGTCACCAGATCTTCTATTATTAATATCCGGCGTCCAGTCTCATTTATCAAGCTGAGCAGAAATCCCTCCGGCGCCTTCCCCGCCGCGCAGAGTGTGCACCGCCAACCGTAAACATCCAAAATAGCAGAAAATGGCCCCAGAAAGAACAGATCTCAGAACTTTATTGAGTTCTTTATTGTGGCGACAACATAACTTGTGCAACAGCAAATATAAAACTACCTACAGATGGTATTAGGGATGCACCAATACCGAAACTACTAGTATTATTATTATTACATAGTATTTATAGAGAGCCAACAGTGTGCGCAGCGCTTTACAATATAAGGAAGACATAACAGTTACAATACAATTCAAGACAAGATGGTAAGGAGGGCCCCGCCCCTGAGGGCTTACAATCTAAAAGGGGAGGGGCCAGTGATACATGAGGAGGGAGCTGTGTGCGGATGAATGGTTTGAGAACGTGATGGTTGAGCGGTCAGGTTGAGGTGGGATCGGCTTCCCTGAAGAGATGAGTCTTTAGGGATCGCCTAAAGGCATCCAAGGTGGGAGATAGACGGACAGGTTGGGGTAAAGAGTAGTATCAATATCGGTGCCGAGTATTTGGGCGAGTACTCCTTACATTGGTACTCAGTGGGAGAAGGACCTCCTTAATATTTCTACTCCATAAAGCAGATGGACCACCCAAGGACCCCCCCCACATAATGGAAGGCAGTCCCCTTCCCCATGTGTCAAGGGGCTCCCTACAACCTTATAATGGTTCAGTTCTCTTTCTTCTTGTCACAATTGCACCAATAAGACACGCTGGAAGGTTAATTGTCCCTGTGTGTATGTATATGAGATGCGGACAGTGGCGTCACGCGGGGGGGTGCGGCCCGGGTGACACCATGGGAGGGGTGACACCAAAATGACTCACAGTCATTTTGCTGTCACCCCCCTCTGAAAAGTCGGGCGCTCGGTCATGGACCGAACGCCCGACAGTATCAGGAGAGAGGAGGGGAGGACTGATGTCAATGTGCGCGGTGTACAGCGCTGTGTAGATTGTCGGCGCTGTGTGATACATACCTGTCATAAATAAAACATGAATCAGGAACGGGAGAGATGAACCGACTCCGACAGTCCAACGAGATTACTTTGTTTAAAACTTCGCCGTCCTCCATTGAAATGATGAACCTTCATCCGATGCGTCACTCGGCCGCGAGAAAACAATCACGCCGGCATCTATATGCGATCGATTCTCTGCGGAATCTTTGTTACAATGTAACAATATTTCGGGATAGTTCCTCCCGGAGCCGCGGGCGGCCTGGTGAGCTCATCTGTCCGTTGGCGCAGATTTACCACCGGAGGCCAATAGAATTGCCGCAGCGAGGGGACGGCGCTATTCGCCTCCGCTGGGAGTTTGTCATTTTCGTTGTTGTTGCAGCCAGGCTGTTCATTTCCGATGTCGCGCCGCTCGATAGCGGCTCATCGGAATATTTTATGTTATTCTCCAAATGAATAAAATGAAATCGTATCTTTTAATGGAAAACTCGATATTTATTACACGCAGAGCCATATTTTGGAGGCGGTACATAAATATGTTGCTGCTTCCAGTTCTTAAACACATCAGAAGGAAATAGCGGTATTAAAAGGGAATCCATTGTAGTTTTACGCCAGTGACTCTATAATCGGACTTTCATGCTGTCCCATATTTTCATGGTTGTATTTTATATTCGGATGCGGGGGAGCGCCCTCTAGTGGGCGCACGTCACATTGCAGGTCATATCCTTTCTGAACAAATGTTACTATAAGCAACAAGGACAGATTTTTTGCTGCACCATATTGATGGCATATCAGGCACAGCTGATGACATGCCTATTGATTAGCGTTGCTGCTGAGATCAGATCATTTAGCCAAAAAGCTGGTTGCGTTTAACTGTTCGGGGGAGATTTGTAATGACAGGGAGGATCAGTAAAGCACATTCACTGTGCAAAGGTTTATAGAAGAAGCTGAAACTGTATCTTGTATCGGAAAGTATGGCTGACCATTCAACAACTTTAACACCTCACGGGAGGACACAAACTAGCGTCCTCCCGTCACCCTAGGCTCAGTATATAGGGAGCTACAGCTCGCGGTATACTGAGACGCCGCAGCCGGAGCGGATCCCAACAATTATGTCTGGATCCGCCCAGCTGCGTGAGTGACAGCTGGCTCTGCCTATCAATTTTCAGGGGGGTTAACCCGTCATCAGCCCCCCCCCCCCTTACCTTAAATTTACCAGAGAGCAATTTTAGCTAATTGTTAGATCCGGTAAGATCACCTAGCTGTGTTAGATCTCACATTATTACACACTTATTAAGTGATTAATGAGGG
>NW_017307848.1:136860-142836 GCF_000935625.1 Nanorana parkeri
AGATCCGGGAAGATTCACGGGGCTATATCACAAAAGGATGAAGAGTTTGAAGAAGGCCGGAGAATTGAACTGGCAGAGAAACACTTTCTCCCGGAAGGGTTTACTTTGCTTGATCGAGCAGAGTAAACCTTTCCCTGCTGTTTTTTTTTTTCTGACATCGGGGGCCGCCGGCAGTCAGAAAAAAAAGAAAAGCAATAGCGTCTTTGCTATCTGCAGGTTTTTTTTTTTTAGTATTCTGACAGCTGCTGCCGTCAGAATAAAAAAATAAAAAAACCAGCATAGGAATGCATAGCTAGTAGATTCCTATTGGCTATTTCACTATGAAATAGCCAATAGCAAACTAGTTATTGCACCCGCCCACTGCTGCTGTCAATCAGCAGAGGGGGACTTGAGGTTCTCCATCAGGTCCTCTTCTAGTGATTGACAGCAGCAGAGGGCGCGTGCAATAGCTAGTTTGCTATTGGCTATTGCAAAGTGAAATAGCCAATAGGAATCTAGCAATGCATTCTTATGCTGGTTTTTTAATTTTTTTATTCTGACTGACGGGAGCAGCTGTCAGAATACTAAAAAAAACACCTGCAGATAGCAAAGACGCTATCGCTTCCTGTGCTATCTGCCATCATTTAAGGGGGGTGCTCTGCTCTCCCCCCTCCACGTGGATTGGAAATGAGAAGGGCAGCTCCCTGAAATTGCTTTCTTCAGGTTGGGATCCCTGGATTTATGGTTGGTTACAATGATGCCGGCCATGACAACCGATTGTAGAATTTCCCGGTTGCAGCGGACATTAAAGGATAACTATGAGGGGGGGGGTGCTTTTCACTCACCTCCTAGTTCTAGCCGACCTGTGACAATGAGACTGTCACAGGTCGGCTCAGTAGATCGGGAGGTGAGCGAACACATACCGGCGTTCGCTCACCTCTCGATCCTGTCACAGGCCTCTGCCGTGACAGGGGAGGGGCTGGATTCCCCCCTCCCCGCTCCGATCCGCCAGCGCTGACTGGCGGAACGGACGGGGGAGGGGGCGGTTACAGCTGGCTCTGCCTCTAGATAGGCAGAGCCAGCTGTCACTCACGCAGCTGGGCGGATCTCGAAATCGATGTCGGGATCCGCTCCGGCTGCGGCGTCTCAGTATACCGCGAGCTGTAGCTCCCTATATACTGAGCTTAGGGTGACGGGAGGACGCTAGTTTGTGTCCTCCCGTCACCCTAAGGAGAACTATGGGGAAAAGCCCTGACCTCATAGTTCTCCTTTAAACATTGAAGATCTTCTGTGGTCCGATCCTTCCATTATATTACATCATCAGACGGGAGATTTTGTAGCGGTGACTTTCCCGCTATGGTAATGGGAATTATTATCTATGGGAGTCATTCATTTTACCGCCGTTTAAGTTTTCGCGGCGTTTCATGTCAGCGACCAGATCGGCAGCGACCGTCGCTCTGCATTCACCTCTATGGCTTAACCTGCGAATCGCTGAAAGAAGAAGCTGCGTCAGGAATTTCTCCCAGTTTCTGCACCGCATTTCGAGGACCAAACTCATTTCAGCTCACTCACCGACAGCCCTTACATAAACACCGTCATCATCACACGGTGCAGATATAAAATATGGAACACAAATGTGGCCCTCAAATCATATAGAATGTAACTTTGGAGACGGCCGGGAAACCTGAGTCCCGGCTATTAGCGCAGTACGAGCGGTGGGCTGGCCGTCCTCAATACCTCCATTCACAGGCTCGCCGAGCAGTCTCATTCAAGCCGCTGTAACCGGCCCCCACGTCTATCCCACGAATACACACGTTATATTTTGTCATAAATTTATGTTTAAATTGGAAATCCCCCCCTCCCCCCACTGTCTCCTCCGAGGGCCCTAACTCAGCACAAGGGTGATTTGCTCGAGTTTTATGGACGATACGCGCAGATTACCTCCTCCGATGGTATTTAGGATTTTACAATCACCATAAATTGATCTGCCGGTGAATTATTTTATTTCGGCAGGATATTTGGATTGCAGCAAAGGGATTTGATGGCTTTCTGCTACAATCACCCCCTAGTCCTGCGTCCGAGGCAGATCCCGCGGCCACGGAGGCCGAGCAATTCATATCACAGGCTCGCCGAGCAGTCTCATTCAAGCCGCTGTAACCGGCCCCCACGTCTATCCCACGAATACACACGTTATATTTTGTCATAAATTTATGTTTAAATTGGAAATCCCCCCCTCCCCCCACTGTCTCCTCCGAGGGCCCTAACTCAGCACAAGGGTGATTTGCTCGAGTTTTATGGACGATACGCGCAGATTACCTCCTCCGATGGTATTTAGGATTTTACAATCACCATAAATTGATCTGCCGGTGAATTATTTTATTTCGGCAGGATATTTGGATTGCAGCAAAGGGATTTGATGGCTTTCTGCTACAATCACCCCCTAGTCCTGCGTCCGAGGCAGATCCCGCGGCCACGGAGGCCGAGCAATTCATCGGTAGTTATGAGTAGATAGCTAGAAAATTGGACTACTCTAGGAAGAGTCAATTCCCTAGCCCATCCCCCCCCCCTCTCCTTTACTTCACAGCCCTTCCATCTCCTGAGAGTGTTTAATTACTACCTGTGCTGGCCCAGCTCCCCCGCCCCTCTCCTTATCTCCTTACATAACCTTTATTTACCAGGGAAGTGACAACTCTGAGTTTGCAGGAGCTGCTGACATCACATCCAAGAATGTACTGTACATATCTTGTGGAATGATTGTTGTTGGAATGGTCCAGTGACAGGCTCTCTAAGGGTACAATGGGCTTCAAATGGCTCCTGGGGGCCATGTAAGCTCCTCCCCCCTATCCTGGACCTTCTTTTTCACCAAAGGCTGCCGAACCCTAATCAGAACCCCAATCCCTAAGGCCCAGACATATTTTGCATATCAACATACTTCCCAACATTGTGGTACTGGATCCGGGGACGGTTAACCCCACCTATGGTCCACATTTCATTCACCCACTTTCCGCATGAAATATGCAAGGACTGCCCATCATGCCCATTTTGTGGGTTGGTCCTGCCCAGATCCCACCTATAAATATGCTGGGATCACCCAAAATGCCCACTTTACTGGTTGGTCTGCCCAGACCCCACCTATAAATATGCAAGGACTGCCCATCATGCCCATGTTATGGGTTGGTCCTGCCCAGACCCCACCTATAAATATGAAGGGACTGCCCATCATGCCCATGTTATGGGTTGGTCCTGCCCAGACCCCACCTATAAATATGAAGGGACTGCCCATCATGCCCATGTTATGGGTTGGTCCTGCCCAGACCCCACCTATAAATATGAAGGGACTGCCCATCATGCCCATGTTATGGGTTGGTCCTGCCAAGACGCCACCTATAAATATGAAGGTACTGCCCATCATGCCCATCTTATGGGTTGGGGCTGCCCAGACTTCACCTATAAATATGTTGGGCTCACCTATCATGCCCACTTTACTGGCTGGTCTGCCCAGACCCCACTTAAAAACGTGAAGGGACGGCTCATCGTGCCCATTTTTTGGGTTTGTCCTGCTCAGACCTCACCTCTAAATAAGTGGGGACTGCCCGCTCTTGGCTCTGATCCCCACAATTGATGCCCTTTTGGGTTACCATGAAGGTTGATGCCATGATCGATCCTGGGACATGGCCCTGGACACAGCATGGGCAGGACAGAGCGCCAAAATGAAGCTGCATTTTGAATGGGCTCCCAATGCACGCCAATTCATATTTTTATGGACATCCTCAAGGTCAGAAATTTTGGGGGAAAAAAACCCCAATGAGAAGAATACAGAGGGAGCCATTTCTGATCTCCTTTAGCGGCCTGGTCTTTCATTCCGTCATTCTAAGCCACTGACCCAGAATAAGCAAACGCATTCCGAACTCCTTATCTGTGTAACAGGAAGTCCCCGAGTTAAACATCCGACTTACATACGAGCCCTACTTCCAAACGTCGGCCATTACTGTACAGCCGGGGGGGGGGGTCCCAGGCTGCAGCCAAAGCGTATCGCGCAGCATTTCAGTAGTGGTAATATTACCGCGCTCGTGCCGACAAGGAGCGCCCGCCTTTTTGGGTCTGGATCATAGTACTCTACGTACATTACAGGAAGTTGGCTCTTGTTAGACGTGCAGACGAGGAGCGCCCGCCTCTTCTTCCAGGTCACTGTGAGGCTTTTACTGCTGTCTGTATCCTCATCAGAAAGATTTAAAGGAGAACTATGCGGTCAGGGCTTTTCCCCATAGTTCTCCTCAGGGTAACGGGAGGACACAAACTAGCGTCCTCCCGTCACCCAGAGCTCAGTATATAGGGAGCTACAGCTCGCGGTATACTGAGACTGCCACAGCCGGGACGGATCCCGACATTACTGTTGAGATCCACCCAGCTGCGTGATTGACAGCTGGCTCTGCCTATCTAGAGGCAGAGCCAGCTGTACCTGCCCCTCCCCCTTCCGTTCCTCCAGTCAGCGCTGGAGGATCGGAGAGGGGAGAATCCCTGCAGGGAGCCGTGAGTGACAGTCACGGCTCCCTGCAGGCACAGGATCGAGAAGTGAGCGAGCGCCGGTATGTGTTCGCTCACTTCCCGATCTATTGAGCCGACCTGTGACAGTCTCATTGTCACACATCAGCTCGAACTATAAGGAGGAGTGAAAATCACTCACCTCATAGTTCTCCTTTAATCTCACTTCCTCTACTTGAGATGACAGGAAGCGAGAGGAAATCTACCCCTGGGAAGTGAAATTCACTCCTGGAAGAGTTATCATGAGAAAAAGGTGTCTCCACTGAAAGCTTTACCACAAATTCGTGTTTCCACGACAACCCAAAATGTTCAAAATCCAATTGTCACAGGGACAGGAAGTGAGGTCAAGTCTTCTGAACAGGGGGGCACACACACAGCAAAACAAACATTACATTTTGGGCTGGAGTTGCACTTAAAACATTTACCTGTTCCAACTGACCCTACAGAACCGATCAAACGAACCGACAAACCTACAGAACCGATCTTGTATGTAACCCGGGGACTTCCTGTACACATTTCAGTGAGAGAATTAAAGCAGCAGGATCACCATGACGGGCCGGCAGCCATCATTTTTTCAGGAGGAGGTCAGCAATGTCAGTCCTGAATCCTCTCACGGAAAGTCTTCTTCGCCTCGACCTTGGCCCTGTGAACACCTTCCCGCCGCGCTCCGGCCCGATAGAAGCATATTCCCGTCCTTGAAGATCCCGCCGTGAGATCAGAGAAGGAATATATTTGTGTAACCCGAAGCGCGGATTTATGATCGGACGCCGCTGTTACCGGGTGATTGATAGCGTCTAACAGGCGCAGCAGGTGCGGCTTGTCTTCCAGCGTAATAAAATGTTATTCTTTGTTCTTTCAATCAGATCCCAGCGAGACTAATTATTTATAATTACCCGAGAAGAACACATTTTTTTCGATGCAGAAAAAACAGACCGAAGCTTTATTTTGACACTTTATCTCCTTTCCCGTCTGATTCTCATGACGGTCAGCGCCTGAAATATCGCCTCTCCGGAAGACTTTCCAACTTCCAGCGCACATTTTCCAGGCCGTCCGACGGAAATTTGCCTTTTTAATTGGCGGCCCGGCACTTGCCAGATTGTGCCGCGTTCGGCTCGCTAATGATTCACACTTCTGTAAACTGTGTAGCAGATGAGCAAATGAATTGCAGAGCGCCGACCCCGCTGGACGGGAGATCGGGTGGAGGCGGCACCGACAGAAGGGATGCTGGACACCCAGCGTCACCCAGGGCCTGAAACGGAGTCAGGTGCTGTGTATAGTGAACCTGGGAAGTAGGTGGGGTAGGGTTGCCACCTGTCTGGGATTTACCCGGACAGTCCGGGTTTTGAATGCTGTGTTCGGGTTTCATGGCAGCAGAAACCCGGACAAAAGATGTCAGGCAGACAGGGGCAACCAAAATTAAGATAGGGGCTACTGCCCCCCCACTGAAAATAGTCT
>NW_017307848.1:142928-158288 GCF_000935625.1 Nanorana parkeri
TTGACTGTGATATTTACATATGAACAAGCCGCGACTCATTCTCCCAAAAGAAATTCCGTGCGTCGCTAGAGTGTTCGGGTTTTGCTGGAAGAAAAGGTGGCGACCCTAAGGTGGGGGAGGGGGAGGGGGCGGAAGATGTGACATCAGAAATATTTGAAATCAACAACCTCTAATACCAATTGTTGAAAACTAACCCAAAAACTGCTTGTGAGGTAGACCTGTGCGCCGTCAAAAAATTGTTTCTTTTCGTAATATCCGTTATTTCGTATTTCGTAATTCGTGTCGGAAACTCAATTCAAATTCGTACGAAATACGGATTTTCGTTAGTTTCGGCACATTTCCGTAACTTTACGAACATTCGTTATGACGAAGTTAAAAAGCAAAAATACCTTTGTTATTATTGGAGTCAATGTGGTAGTTTTTTTTTTTAATCCAAAATACGAATTCCGTTAACGGATTCCGGATCCGAATTTTCGGATTTCGGATAAAAAAAAACTACCATCAACTCCAATATAAATGTACTTTGCTTTTTAACTTCAATATAACGAATGTTCGTAACGGAACGAAAATACGTCAACGGAATTTCGTATTTCCTGCCTGTGTATTGTAATGCGACTCTCAGCAGCAGCGGATCCGTATTTCGTATTAAAAAAAATCTTGTCATGTTGTTCAACCTCATTTACAGGGGTAATATTAGTTCCTGTTTCAAAGAAATTCGGATCCGAAATTCATTGACGGAATTTCGTATTTCGGATATAATTCGGAAACTGCAATTCGGATTTCGGATGCTTCCGAATTTACAAAATTCAGGAAAATTCATACGAATTTCGATTCGTAACGAAACGAATCGCACATGTCTACGTGTGAATCAGTCCGCTGATCTCCAGAACGGATCCATGAAGTCCGGTGCCCATGCAGAGGCTTTGTGCGTTGCCTGTGTATTGGAATGCCGGTATCTGGGACATCTGATTACAATGTATCATTTTTGTCTCTCGGTCCTCCACAGCAACATCGTGTCTGCTGGGACTTGTAGTTGTTGATCAGCAGTAAGTCTGCCGGATGTCGGCGTCGCATTTAACCAATCACGGGGTTGGAAAGCCGCCATTGGCAAGAATGAAGAAACACGGCGGTGTAATATTAATGGGCTGTATAAAGCGACACGGCAGCCGCAGCCACGTTCCGGTACAGCGCGGGAAATCCCCCGGCCCGGCTTGTGTTATTTTTGGTGCCGATACAAAAAGGGAAATAAACTCATTAACCGGAATAATCAGAATGAGAAAAAAAAAAAAGAAGGTAAAATCTGAACTTCCTCCAAAAACCCCGAAAAAGTCTAAAATAAACGTGGTGCTTTGCGGAGCGTTCGGTGGCTCCCCGCCGTCTTCCGAGAGCGTTTTACCGGCACAATTAAAGTGGAAGGTATTTGTTTAAGATTTCTTTTTCCGATCTCGGTGGCCAAGTCGCACACCCCATAAATAGCCGCCGGCTTCATCTAAAAGCAATTCCGATTCCATTCTCGTTACCGCTCCCAGCCAGCCGGCGGATGATTGGAAAACCTGAATCCCAGAAATATTGATAAAGTGTTGGGGGGAAAAAACTGCGGCAAAAGCGGCTCGGAGGGTCTCCCGGAGAACGCGGCTTCTCCTCATTCCCAGATGATGATCTTTCATCGCAAGGAAGTCCGACTGAGCGGCTCAGATGAAAATTCCCTAACTATGACCCGGGCGGATTACGGACTGGACGGACCCACCGCCGTCACAATACCGGCCAATCACACCATGTGAGGGCGGCCCAGTGTTCTCTGTACAGCGCTACGGAATATGTCAGAGCTATATACATGTATAATAATAGTGTGTGACTGTAGGGGAGGGGACATTAGAGTGTAAGCTCCTCTGTACAGAGACGGATGTGACTGTGGGGGAGGGGACATTAGAGTGTAAGCTCCTCTGTACAGAGACTGATGTGACTGTGGGGGGGAGGGAACATTTAAGTGTCTCCTCCTCTGTACTAGGGGAGGGGGCATTAGAGTGTAAGCTCCTCTGTACAGAGACTGATGTGACTGTGGGGGAGGGGACATTAGAGTGTAAGCTCCTCTGTACAGAGACTGATGTGACTGTGGGGGGACATTAGAGTGTAAGCTCCTCTGTACAGAGACTGATGTGACTGGCACAGTGTTCTCTGTACAGCGCTGTGGTATATGTCAGGACTGTGCATACATACAGGATAATATACACTCAGGACAATAAGGTGGATGGGACATCCAGGGACGGGTTTTGTCTTGGGAGAGGAACTCGAGGAGCTGCTGTAGATATTTCGCGGCTCCGCTGTAATTGTCCCTATTTTGTCACCTTTGTACTTTGTTTCTTTCAGCTTCCGTCTATAAAATTACATGTTGTTTTCCTGAGATTGAAGTGCGTTTGGAATGCATCTCAATCTCAGGTCAGCGAAATCCCATTGACTTTATTGGAGCAGTACACATGGCAGTTTAAAGGCTGTGTTTGACCTATTTTGTGTTGTGTTACTTTGCTTTAATTTTTCCTTTCCACCATCTTGAATTTTTCTTTTTTGAGCAGCGTTCGGCGGCGGTTTCTCTACTCGGTGAGGTTAGTAAATCGCTTTCTCACCACAAATGGCGTTTAAAATAGGGATGTCCCGATATCAATACCAGTATGAGCACTTATACTTAAATGTACATACATACATGTAAAATGCCGGATACGGCCCTTTAAATGTTTAAAGAAGCTCGGCTGCCTGAGTTCCCACGCTTGCTGGGGACCTCAGGCAGCTTGCTCAGGAGCTCAGGCACCTGTCTTTGACAGTGCCTGTCCAGCCCCACATCCCCTCCTCCTCCTATCGCGCAGAGACAGGCACAGCAAAGGGCAGGCTCCCCAATAGCCTGTACAGCCCTGGAGCCCGGCACCAACCAGCACCACCTGGAGAGCTTGGGACCAACCCGCAGAGTCCGGAACCCACCCGCACTGCCTGGAGAGGCACCTACATGCAGCCCCGGTGAGACACAGACGCAGCCCCGGTGAGACCGCTCACTGTCCTGTATAATGATGGATTGGTGGGATCAATGATTATACAGCAATAGAGAATGGCAACCAGTTTGCCCAAATGGTCCGATGCCTAGCCCGATACTTCCGGTATCAGGAAGCCCGGGCGCCGTGTAATGACGCAGCGCCCGGCATTCTGATTGGCTGGGAAGCCGGCTTCATGCTCCCTCGTCATCTCATTATGAGAGAGCATGGAGCCGGCCTCCCGGCCAATCAGAAATCAGGGCGCCGCGTCATTACACGGCGCCCGGCTTCCATGATTGGCCAGCAAGCCGGCTCCGGCTGGAGTGGCCCCGGGGGATGACCAGCTGAACATGCCGAGGTAAGAGGGGACGGACTTTATTGTTAATCACAAAGCCGGGTGGCGAGTCATTGTGGGCATCAGGGCTGCGAGTGGGCGGTGCTTGCCTATTTAGAGGCAAGGTCAGGGCAGGACCAACCAGTAAAGTGGGTATAATGGGCGGTCCTCACATATTTAGAGGTGTGGTCGGAATAGGAGCAATTACGTTCTGATTGGTTCTCAGGGTGGAAACATTTTCAGCAAAGTTTGGAAGTTTCTCGGGATCAGTTGCTGGAATTTTCTTATCTCAGCCTTGTGGATGGACGCGGCTGTCAGGACGGATATTCCCTGAACATGAGAACAACGAAACGTCCGCTTTCTGTAATCATCCCAGGTCCCAGCGCAGGAGACCATATTGGGGCCCCAGGTGGTATGACAGAAGGGGCCCCATGATGCACCTGCACAGGGGTGACCTTGGCCTGGCTGCTCAGGGTTGGCACCAGGCAGAGGAGCGCAGTACACAGCTGAGGCGGCAGTCAGGAAGCAGCAGGCAATCCCCCGCCAGGCGCAGGTGTCATACTGATCCTCCATCCGAGGAACTCTCAGCGTGATCGCAACACCGCCAGGAAACCGCTAATATACCGCGAGGAGCCGCCGGTGAATGTCAGGAGGTGTCACAGCTGGAGAATCACACACCAGAAATATGAATTATTGAAGAACTACAACCCACTGTGTGCCACGCGGGAGGCATTAACCCTCCGTGTGCCACGCTGACTGTATCAACCCATTGTGTGCCATGCTGACAGCATTACCCATTGTGTGCCATACTGACAGCATTACCCATTGTGTGCCAGGCTGGCAGCATTACCCATTGTGTGCCATACTGACAGCATTACCCATTGTGTGCCAGGCTGTCAGCATTACCCATTGTGTGCCAGGCTGGCAGCATTACCCATTGTGTGCCATACTGACAGCATTACCCATTGTGTGCCAGGCTGTCAGCATTACCCATTGTGTGCCAGGCTGGCAGCATTACCCATTGTGTGCCAGGCTGGCAGCATTACCCATTGTGTGCCATACTGACAGCATTACCCATTGTGTGCCAGGCTGGCAGCATTACCCATTGTGTGTTATGTTGGATTATTAATCCATCATGCCACAGAAGCTGCATTCACCCATTGTATGATATGTTGGCCACATTAACCCACTATGCCACGCAGGCTGCAATAACATTGTATGCCGCAATGGCTGCAGTCACACACTTAGTGCCATGCCCATTGCATTGACCCATTGCTTACCGCACTACGGTGCGCCACGCTGTTCACATTATCCCTCTGTGTGCCACTGTGCAGCATTAACCGAATGTGTCCTGTGCTGTGTGAATTAACACACTGTGTGCCATACTGGCTGCATTCTCCTCCTGTGTGCCATACTGGCTGCATTCTCCTCCTGTGTGCCACACTGGCTGCATGCCCCTACTGTGTGCCATACTGGCTGCATTCTCCTCCTGTGTGCCACACTGGCTGCATGCCCCTACTGTGTGCCATACTGGCTGCATTCTCCTCCTGTGTGCCACACTGGCTGCATGCCCCTACTGTGTGCCATACTGGCTGCATTCTCCTCCTGTGTGCCACACTGGCTGCATGCCCCTACTGTGTGCCATACTGGCTGCATTCTCCTCCTGTGTGCCACACTGGCTGCATGCCCCTACTGTGTGCCATACTGGCTGCATTCTCCTCCTGTGTGCCACACTGGCTGCATGCCCCTACTGTGTGCCATACTGGCTGCATTCTCCTCCTGTGTGCCACACTGGCTGCATGCCCCTACTGTGTGCCATACTGGCTGCATTCTCCTCCTGTGTGCCACACTGGCTGCATGCCCCTACTGTGTGCCATACTGGCTGCATTCTCCTCCTGTGTGCCACACTGGCTGCATGCCCCTACTGTGTGCCATACTGGCTGCATTCTCCTCCTGTGTGCCACACTGGCTGCATGCCCCTACTGTGTGCCATACTGGCTGCATTCTCCTCCTGTGTGCCACACTGGCTGCATGCCCCTACTGTGTGCCATACTGGCTGCATTCTCCTCCTGTGTGCCACACTGGCTGCATGCCCCTACTGTGTGCCATACTGGCTGCATTCTCCTCCTGTGTGCCACACTGGCTGCATGCCCCTACTGTGTGCCATACTGGCTGCATTCTCCTCCTGTGTGCCACACTGGCTGCATGCCCCTACTGTGTGCCATACTGGCTGCATTCTCCTCCTGTGTGCCACACTGGCTGCATGCCCCTACTGTGTGCCATACTGGCTGCATTCTCCTCCTGTGTGCCACACTGGCTGCATGCCCCTACTGTGTGCCATACTGGCTGCATTCTCCTCCTGTGTGCCACACTGGCTGCATGCCCCTACTGTGTGCCATACTGGCTGCATTCTCCTCCTGTGTGCCACACTGGCTGCATGCCCCTACTGTGTGCCATACTGGCTGCATTCTCCTCCTGTGTGCCACACTGGCTGCATGCCCCTACTGTGTGCCATACTGGCTGCATTCTCCTCCTGTGTGCCACACTGGCTGCATGCCCCTACTGTGTGCCATACTGGCTGCATTCTCCTCCTGTGTGCCATACTGGCTGCATTCCCCTACTGTGTGCCACATTGGCTGCATTCTCCTGCTGTGTGCCACACTGGCCGCATATTTCACTGGGCGCTACAGTGGCAGAATCAACCCACTTTAACCCCACGCTGGCTGCATTAACCCACTGTATACCACAAAGGCCACTTTGACACACCGTTTGCCACACTGGCTGCTCCGGTTTCATCTTCCATCATGAATTGGAAGGGAAGGTGGAAGCCCCTGGTAATGGCGGTGGCGGCAGTGTAGGGTTCTCAGCGCTATAGATATAAAAGCTCCCCTGTAACTCTCTGCCCTTCTCTCTCTCTCATTCATCCCTCCGCCTCTGTCTGCTCCTGGCCACACTTATACGCAAGTCAGCAAATACGGTCACAATGGCGGCATTGTTGTAGGATTTCTCGGCCTGGATACAAATTACAAACGCTCCGGGCAGCAGTCCTGTAGTAAGGGATTTCCTATAGGGAGCCGGGTCTGTGTTGGCACAGCAGATCCGCCAGGCTGAGGGAAATAAAATGGGAATTTTCTCTGCATCTGATGTTTAAAGTGAACTCATCTGAAAAGTATCACAGGCTGAACCCCTTTTATTTCAGACGTCTGTATTTACAGAGCCAATTATCGGGCGATTAGAATATTTGCCATGACAAGCAGAGACGGCAGCCCCAGGCACTCAGACGCCGCTTCCGATTGACACCGGAGCCGCCGAGGGGCTGAGCAGCTGATATCTGCAACATTCTGAATTATTGATGCCCAAGAACCTGAGATTGTACCACTTAAACCAGAGTCAGCCCAGGCGACAAATTGTCTTGACGCTTCGTGTAATTCTACAAGGGGCTCGCACCTTGCCAGGGACCTCGGCCATGACACTTCGAGGGGGTCGCCCGTCTCCTGCCGGGCACAGCTGTCAGCGCTTGGATGGCTCAGCCTCTGCTGGTCTCTAAAATGATGATCTGCAGATGTCCCTCGGGTGCCCAGGGCCAGGAATCGGCAGAGGACTTCCTGAGCGCCGCCTGTTCCCATCCAACAGGAAGCGCTGCGCAATTCAGAAGCCTGAGATGTAATTATTAATTCCAGCGCTTGACATGCGAAGGCCTAAACCCGCCGTCAGCACTCGAGCAGATCACACGGGTCCGGCGCACAATGCATCCTGAAAAGGTTCTGAAAGGAAAGCGTTGGCCCTTTGCCCCTCCATGGCGGCAAATCCAGGACTCTGCCGCTTTCATAATCTGGCGTTCACAGTCATTAGCGCAGTCATTAGCCGCTTCTGAGGATCTTGCCGATTTGATGTCTTTCACCTGCCCGGTAATTCTTCATCGGCGGGGGCCACTTCGTGAAAAGAGCCGAATATTTTCCACTGCTTTATAGTCCCCGTAGATGGGAGTTCTTGTAAAGCCTTTTGTTGGGTGAAGGATGAAAGGAAATCGTTTTCTTTGTTCTGTACAATTTCGATCTCTATAAATTTCTTCACCTAATTGAAGAGATATCACTTCCAAATGTACTCCTCACTTCTCGCTTCAACTATCCTCCATTTTCATGCTGGAGGAGCTTCAAGTGGACCTGTCAGTGACCCAACTTGTATTGTTAAAATGCCATCCTTCATGACTCAGACTCCTTGTTGTTCCTCCAACCATTCTTCACCCGTGTGTGCCGTGTGGCCGGGCGCATTATCCTGATGAAAGAGGCCGCTGCCATCAGGGAACACCGTCTCCATGAAGGGGGGGACTTGGTCAGTGACAATGTTTAGGTCGGTGGTTCGTGTCAGAGTGACATCCACATGAATGGCCGGACCCGAGGTGTCCCAGCAGGACATTGCCCAAAGCATCACACTGCCTCCGCCAGCTTGTCTCCTTCCCATAGTACATCCTGGTGCCATCTCTTCTTCAGGTAAGTGACACACACACCCCCAGCCATACACATGATTCATCAGACCCGGCCACCTTCTTCCATCGCTCCGTGGTCCAGTTCTGATGGTCACGTGCCCATTGTAGCTCTTCTATTGGATCGGACTACATGGGCTGGCCTTCCCTCTCCACATGCATCAATGAGCTTTGGCTGCACATGAACCTGTCACCGGTTTTTCTTCCTTGGTCCACTTTTGGTCGGTTCTGACCACTGCAGACCGGGAACATTGCACAAGAGCTGCAGTTTTGGAGTTGCTCTGACCCAGTCGTCTAAACATCACAATTTGGTCCTTGTCAGTCCCTCAAATCCTCCCACTTGTCCATTATTTCTGCTTCCAAATCATTAACTTCAGGGACAAAATGTTCACTTCCTGCCTAATACACCTCCACCCCACCCACACTTCCAGGTGTCATTGTAGTATATCCCCCCCACTTCCAGGTGCCATTGTAATATATCCCCCCCACTTCCAGGTGTCATTGTAATATATCCCCCCCCCACTTCCAGGTGTCATTGTAATATATCCCCCCCCCACTTCCAGGTGTCATTGTAATATATCCCCCCCCCACTTCCAGGTGTCATTGTAATATATCCCCCCCCCACTTCCAGGTGTCATTGTAATATATCCCCCCCCCACTTCCAGGTGTCATTGTAATATATCCCCCCCCCACTTCCAGGTGTCATTGTAATATATCCCCCCCCCACTTCCAGGTGTCATTGTAATATATCCCCCCCCCACTTCCAGGTGTCATTGTAATATATCCCCCCCCCACTTCCAGGTGTCATTGTAATATATCCCCCCCCCACTTCCAGGTGTCATTGTAATATATCCCCCCCCCACTTCCAGGTGTCATTGTAATATATCCCCCCCCCACTTCCAGGTGTCATTGTAATATATGACAAACGCAGGAGCACATTTGGGAGACAGGGACAGAGTGTTGTCACCCTATAACAGGAAGTGCCTGAACAAGGACATTTAGGGATTATTTTTGAGATGACATTAACATAATAAAGCTTCTATGAGATGATATATTTGGGTTCACATAAAGGGCTGTTGGCGGCCACGCGTGTCTGTCTCTCCCCTGAGAGATAACTCGGGTACGAGTGTACGCCATCTGTTAATCCGGCTACCAGCACACCAGCCTGGCACCATAACAGATGAGCCCTGAAAATACCTCATCTGTTAACGTCTTTCATTTCTGTCCGCGCCGGGTCATTCGATGCCGCCGCGCAGCCATTACGCCACGCTGCGGCGGTCTCCTTACGAGAAAGCCGTTACTCCGGCGAGAACTAGGAAACGGGACGTTAAAACTTCTGCACATAAAACTGCAACAATTACGAAGTATAACGTCAGATAGTTACATAGTATTTGAGGTTGAATAAAGACATTAGTCCATCAAGTCCAACCTATTAGGATCTCATTCTAAGATTACCTGTACCCCTGTATATTACCTGTACCCCTGTATATTACCTGTACCCCTGTATATTACCTGTACCCCTGTATATTACCTGTACCCCTGTATATTACCTGTACCCCTGTATATTACCTGTACCCCTGTATATTACCTGTACCCCTGTATATTATGGTCCCTTAAGAAATCGTCCAAAAGTTTCTTGAACAATTCCCCATTATTTGCTGAGATCGCCGCCTGTGGCAGTGAGTTCCAGACCCTAACTGATCTTACTGTGAAGAACCCCCTTCGCCCCTTGTGCTGGAATTTTTTTTCCACCAATTTTAGGTGGTGGCCTCTAGTTTTTGTAATGGAGTTAATTTTAAACAGTTTATCGCTAATGTTGCTCCCACCATTGAACATTTTGTACATGGAAATCATATCCCCCCTTAATCTCCTCACCTCCAATGTGAACATGTTTAAATTTAGTAGCCTTGTCTCGTAGCTCTGGTCCTCCAGCCCCTCCCCCTTGTCTCATAGCTCTGGTCCTCCATACCCCTAATTAGTTTGGTTGCCCTCCGCTGGATAACAGGAAAAAAAAAGTTTATTCGTATAAATCTATTCAATCGCTCTTTCTGGGAACAGCAGAAATATTGTGCGCCCCCTCGAAGGCCTCATTTACCCTCCTAAGAGCCGTACAGATCTATGCGGCGTGCACAGCCATATCGGGCCGCTCCCGGGAAGGACGGGTGCTGCGTCTGATTGTACGCAGCAGCCTGTCCTTCTCTATGGGAGGACGCGGCCGTGCGCTCACCCGAACTGCACATGGGTACGGGTGTCCGCGCTCGGACACAGACAGGATCCATCCCGTCTGTGTAAGCGGACATCCCAACTCTCCTGGACTTTCCGGGAGTCTCCCGCTATTAGATATCGGCTCCCGGCCGCCCGGCAGAGGAACACTTTCTCCCAGAAAGGTTTCCTCTGCTCGATCGTTTTTTAGTTCTAGAAGCCGACCATTGACCAATCGTGTGCCGGGAAAAGGAAAACACAATGAGGGGAATTTAACCAAACTGGAGCAGACAAAATCTGGAACAGTTGCCTCTTCAGTCTGTTCAGTTAAGATTTGAAAATGAAAGATAGAAGCTGATTGGTTGCCGTGGGCATCTGCTCCAGATTTTGCTAAGTTCACCTCAATGTCTTCCCAGTTTGCATAATAAAAATTAGGGCTGTGGAAGTTAAAGATGAATATCTCGAGTTAATCGTTAAACTTTTTGATCGATTAAAATGATTTTGATCGCTAATGAAAACACTCAACTCTCCGCCGGCTCCCGGGTATCCCTTCGGCGATCCGGTGACGTCACGGACATCGACGTCACCGGACTCCTCCCCCCTTCCCCAAGTGGCTCCGTCGGCTAACGAAGGGAAGGGGGGAGGAGTCCGGTAATGTCGATGTCCGTGACGTCGCCGGACTCCTCCCCCCTTCGTTAGCCAACGGAGCCACTTGGCCTGGTGAGTTTGCCCAAGAATCTTTCTGCACGAGCGCCAGCCGCGGCATCGGCCTATACACATACAGCGCAGCAATGAAGTAATACAATGAACTAGGATCACACTCATCCAGCACGTTATTATTCTGAGTTGCCCCACTCAAGCGGCGGCCATGTTGAGTGGGGCGCGTGAGATTAATAACGTGCTGGATTAGTGTGATCCTTGTTCATTTTATTACTTCATTGCTGTGCTGTATGTGTATAGGCCATCGCTGTGCTGTATGTGTATAGGTCATTGCTGTGCTGTATGTGTATAGGCCAATGTAGTTGGATCTGTATGCGCGTTATAATTAATCGAAACTAATCGATTAATCGATTTAAAAACATTTCGATTAATCGAACGCGAAAATTTTAATCATTACCGACCCTAATATAAAATGATACAACAAAAACCACAATAAAAAATCTACATTTTGTGTTCAGGGCTCTCTGCTTTTTGTATTTCTTTTTTGATGACGGAATTCTAGTGGCCGGTCGGCTTTTTTCGTCATTTTCCCGGATTCTATAATGTCGCAGAATGTGATATATAAATAAAGAGCAATACTAATAATACTCTTGGTGATGTCGGCGGCCCTTGGCATGGGAAGCCTCCTATCTGGTGGTCATGTTTGGTCCCGTAGATAAGAACCAGGAAAAAACATTGTCCTCAGCTTGTATCTCGGAGCTCCGATAAGGTTTAATCCAGCTCAGGCGAGAGCCCAGGACACATAAAATATCTTTATCTGGAAGAAGTACACTGAAAGGTTAATCACACAGCGAGGGAAGGAGAGGACAGCGAGGGGACAGCTTTATGTTCCTCTGCACAGGGACATTATTAATCATGTCCTCCACCGTCTTATATACAAGTCAGAGACCTCCTTTACTCTGTAATGAAGTGACTGATACCGGGGGAGATGTCTGCTATGAATACACATCACAGTGGCCGGATTCTGATGATCATTTCTAATGGTATTAAAGAACGTTGGACCTTAGAAGTCACGCCGTGATGTACAACGAGATCTCTGCCATCAAAACATTATATCAAAGGAGAACTATGAGGGGGGAGGGGGGGGTGCTTTTCACTCACCTCATAGTTCTAGCCGACCTGTGACAATGAGACTGTCACAGGTCGGCTCAGTAGATCGGGAGGTGAGCGAACACATACCGGCGTTCGCTCACTTCTCGATCCTGTCCTGGCAGAGAGCCGTGACAGGGGAGGGGCTGGATTCCCCCCTCCCCGCTCCGATCTGCCAGCGCTGACTGGCGGAACGGACGGGGGAGGGGGCGGGTACAGCTGGCTCTGCCTCTAGATAGGCGGAGCCAGCTGTCACTCACGCAGCTGGGCGGATCCAGACACAATTGTCAGCTTCAGCTGCGGCGTCTCAGTATACAGGGAGCTGTAGCTCGCGGTATACTGAGCCTAGGGTGACGGGAGGACGCTAGTTTGTGTCCTCCCGTTACCCTAAGGAGAACTATGGGGAAAAACCTTAACCCCCGTAGTTCTCCTTTAAGCAGACTTTATCATAGTGTGCAGTGAAGAGGAGCCGGTACAACTGAAGGGAAGGATGGAGGTCAGATAGAAGACTGAAGGAAAGGCCGGAGATCAGATAGAAGACTGAAGGGAAGGACGGAGGTCAGATAGAAGACTGAACGGAAGGACGGAGGTCAGATAGAGGACTGAAGGGGAGGACGGAGGTCAGATAGAAGAATGTAGGGAAGGCCGGAGATCAGATAGAAGACTGAAGGGAAGGACGAAGGTCAGATTTAGAAATAAAATGAAGGTTTTCCTATATATATATTACTCTAAAGACCGCAATTTGTATGTACGACCAGCAATACCTATAAAGATCTATCCGCTAAGGCATTTATAAAGCCTGAAGATAACGAGCCCATGAAAGGCGATGGAACGATCTCCTGCGCGAGCTGGAAGCCGTCCACCAGTCTGGTGACACCAAATAAAATGTTAACAAATGCCTTTAAATGAGGCAAGGATTATGCGTCCGACCTGGCGTCATGCCAGCAGCGTTTCCCTCCAATGTGAAGCGACATTTAATTAGGATCAGCCCTTATCTCCGCCTATGCAGGAATGTGTTGAAACAATTTTTTTTGTGTGTGTGTGTGGGGGGGGGGGTTTGTTACGCAGCCTTAGAAATTGCGCTGAAATTTTCCTTTTGATGGCGGTGCCCCTTGGCGGTCTCATCGGCCCCTTTTCCTGACAATTAAACTCTTCAGCTGTTGGCAAATATTAAATAAAAGCCTCAAAATTAAGCCGATTTGAAACCGCCATGCGCCATGCGCGGACCCACGAATCCCAAATTGCTTCTTTTTTTTTTTAGGCCTTTCAAACCGCCATTGATTGGTGTTGTGCGCGGATCTGCCTTTCATGTCAGATGGAATCGCCTCTCCTCTTAACATGGGAGATATGAGTCTATTGAAATGGTTGTGTGAAGCTGCGGTTCTCCCTCCCAGCGCAGCCCCAGCACAAGAGATCGCGCACCAATTCCGCCCCGAACGCCTGAGACAGGCCGGCTGAGTTATCAGGGCGAGATGAAATTCTAAAGGTTGGAAGGACAAGAGAGCAGACACATTGTTATAATATAGAGCCCTGACATTCTGCCGTTTATAACCCCTAATATTTAACTTTGGAAGTTCATGTGAAAGATGAGGAAGGCGAAAAATTTAAATGGCTTCTCTGGGTTTTTATCGCCGGAGGAGTCATGGAAACAAAAAAAGAATTTAACATCTTCTTATTCTCTATTAACCTCTATTTTATATATTATTATTATTATTAAAAATGTGATTTTATTTTGCAGTGTGGCTTTTTTTGTATGCACTAAGTCCTGCTATGTACAAGCCGAGCTAAATGTAGAGTGAGGGAAGACGATTTTTCGTTTACATGTGAACGCGGCGATGTTGCCGAAATCACATGTAAACAGTAGGGATGCACCGATACCACTTTTTTAAGACCGAGTACGAGTACCGATACTTTTGATCAAGTACTCGCAGATACCAATTACCGATACTTTTTCTTAAAGGGACAGGTCACATTTTTTCTAAAGCAATACAAACTAATGCTTTAAGGTCACTTTCTTAATAATATGATTCATGAGATGACGCGGGAGCATGACGCCGGCTTCCCGGCCAATCAGAATGCCGGACGCTGCCTCATTACACGGCACCCGGCTTTTCGGATTTGCTAGTTTCCTGACCAATCGGGAAGCTGGGCAGAGCGTCATTGCACGCTACCCGGCTTCCTGATTGGCCGGAAAGTCGGCTCCATGCTCTCTCATCACAAGTGACGAGAGAGCATGGAGCCGTTTCCCGGCCAATCAGGAAACCGGGCAGCGTGTAATGATGCGCTGCCCGGCTTCCTGATACAGGAAGTACTCGTGCTAGGTATCGGAGCATTTGGGCGAGTACGAGTACTCACCCAAATACTTGGTATCGGCACCGATACCAATACTAGTATCGGTATTGGTGCATCCCTAGTAAACAGTGTGCAGCCTCCTCCCCTCCCCCGCTGCACTTACCTCTCTCCTCTGGTTCCGTCCTCCGCCGCCGAGTCTCTCACTGCAGGGAGCAGAGCGGCAGGTTATAAGTAACCCTGCCGCTCCATGTAGACAGTGAGAGGGGAGAGCTGTGCTATGCTGTGCCATGCCGTGCTCTTCCTCTCTCACCTGTCACAGGAGTTCCAGCACAATTCTGCGCTAGAACTCCTGTATTGGAGGTGACAGGGGTCAATAAAGAGAACCTGTCACCTCCAATTGCTATCACACAGGGGATTGTTTTTTCCTGTGTGATAGCAATAAAGTTAGGTGGAAAAAAAGGAAGGAAGGAAGAACCTGGCCTTGGGACGGCAGGGAGAGTAAATCCGGCCCTGACTATAAGACAATCAACAACAGAATAAACAGGGAGCATGTTCTGAGCGGCCTCAGAATAGAGCATTAGCCTCTTCCATCTCTACTGGTTGCATTTATTGTGAGATACCTAGAACTCATCTGTTAATCCCTTGCTTCCTCCTCTATGATTTTGTTACATTGTATTACTAAAGAGGAGGGAAGGTAACAGTGTCTCTAAAAGGGGCATCACCAGCAACCATATCATTTTGTCTGTGCTCCTTGCTCCTCTGCAGCTGGCACGGAGACTGGCCTTGTCGGCAATATGGGGGAACAGTGACATCACTCCTCCCCCCCAGTCATGTGACAGTGCTCAGGCCTAGCCATTGGCTGCTTAGCGGGGGCATCCCGGGGCGTGGTGTCACCCAGAGCAGCCACTGGGTCACGCCACACTGGGACGTCATCACACACGCACGTGACATCGCACCCCCGCTTACTTGTCGGTAGCCATCTTGGTGATGGGTGCCGGCAAAGAGAGGAGGAGACATTCACCCGGCGGGATAATTTATGCCGCCGGGTCCCCTCCTCTCTTGTGCAACTATCAGGCTCTCGGTCCATGAACGAGTGGCGACTTTTCAGAGGGGGTGACACCAAAAAACCTGTCAGTCATTTTGGTGTCACCCTCTTCAATGGTGTCTCCCGCCGCCCCCCTTGTTACGCCACTACTACTGAGCCAAGGTATTGTAACTGGGGG
>NW_017307848.1:158463-158860 GCF_000935625.1 Nanorana parkeri
CCTCTATCTTTGACCAGGGTTTTGGTAGGGGGGGGGGGGGGGGGCAGTTCACATGCTCCTCCATAGCCCAAAATAATTTGTTTTGTCACCAGTTGGGTAGGAGCATGTTCAGTTGAGGTGAGTATACTGGTGTGGGGAGGAGCCCTTTCCAGGGACACTGTCACCTTGCCCTGCGCGGGTCCATAGTCTATATATAAACCTTATAGTTGGACTGCACATCACAGAGGAGCCATGATGAAATGACCAGCTTCCAGGGATACTTGTAAACTTAGGCAACTAAGACCTCTGTGTTTAAACTAGAATTATATTAGACAAGGCCCGCCTTTTATATTTCATTTTACTTATCAGAAGAGTTTTTGAAAAATCAGCTTATGTATGCAAAGGTGAAAGGGCGTTT
>NW_017307848.1:158894-167727 GCF_000935625.1 Nanorana parkeri
GAAGAGCATCTGCTGGGCTGTTTTCACCAATAACACTGAACAGTGACAAATGTATTGATCGGTGACACATATATAAGTTACAGGTTTGCTCAGTCTGCAGGTCACGTGATCTCCATCCGTTAACGTTTAATGGATCCCTCCGGAGTCTGCAGACACCTAATCAGACAGGAAGCAGAGTTGTTCTCCCATGGACGGCTTTCCCCCCTCCGGCTGGTGTGTTTATTGGACTTTTTCCGCTCCCAGTTCACCTCCAACAAATGAGATGTAATGAAGTTAGCAACACGGAACTTTCACCTCAGGAAAGGCTGCAGCGCCTCATCCTGATCATCACTGTCCTGGTGGGACCTCATATGGATTGGACTCATTACTAAGGCTCTGCTGTGAGGGCAGATCACAAGGCTCTTGGAACTGTCACCGGGTACAACTAGGGTTGCCACCTGTCCAGGATTCACACAGACAGTTCGGGTTTTGAATGCTTTGTCCGGGTTTCATGGCAGCCGAAACCCGGACACAAGATGTCAGACAGACCAGGCCAACCAAAATTAAGATAGAGGCTACTGCCCCCCACTGAAAATAGTCTTAAAGTGACATTAAACCCTCAGATTTTTTAACATAAAACAATACTGTAATGTGCGCCTTACTGTACTCCATGGTAGTTTCCCTTCTCTTTGCTGCTCTTCCTTTTAAATCCTCATTTCTTCTCATGCTTGGGGAGAACTTCTGTTTTGCAGCAGATTGCCTTGTCTCTGAAATGGATACACGGTGTCTGTGTGAAGGTTTGTATGGGTTTGTAGCCTGAGCCAGCACTACAGGAAGAGGCCCTGAGCTGCAAAGGGAAGTTCTCCCCAAGCATGAGAAGAGATGAGGATTTAAAAGGAAGAGCAGCAAAGAGAAGGGAAACAACCATGGATTACAGTGAGGCGCACATTACAGTATTGTTTTATGTTAAAAAATCTGAGGGTTTCGTGTCACTTTAACTGTAATATTTACAATGTGTGGCACTATGTACATACTTTATAAATAAGCCATGAATCATTCTCCCTAAAAAATGTTGCCGTGTCGCTAGAATGTTCGGGTTTCTGTTGAAGAAAAGGTGGCAACCCTCGGTACAACTTGCCAAAAAAGGAATTCCTAAAAACTTCACCTGTTACCATGCAGAAATGTTGCAGAATGATGGTCACCAGTGGTGGAGCAATGCATGGGAATGGGTGAGTATTTCTCGGCCTTCCATAGACTGACCCCTAAGTGTAGATGCAGCGCAGGAGCCATTGAGGCTGGCAGGTGTGTGAATCAGGTGACTGTAGACCACTGGACCGCATAGGAACACCGGGCTACTGGGCCAGGCCACTGGAATGTTGACAGGATGCAAGCCAAAGGCGGTAATACCCGAGCAGCAAGGTACCACTTCAGGAGACAACATCAGAGGTGAGAACTCAAGACAAGGTCAGTAACTCTCAGGCAGTGAAGGATCCAGTTCAGAAGACATGATGGGAGTCAAGGTTTGGAACCAAGGTGGCAACGGGTAGAAATAGGTTGAAGAGCCGGTCACTAGGCACACTGGAAGGCAGAACAGCAGGTCACTAGGCACTCTGGAAGGCAGAAGAGCAGGTCACTAGGCACACTGGAAGGCAGAAGAGCAGGTCACTAGGCACACTGGAAGGCAGAAGAGCAGGTCACTAGGCACACTGGAGGGCAGAAGAGCAGGTCATTAGGCACACTGGAAGGCAGAAGAGAAGGTCACTAGGCACACTGGAAGGCAGAAGAAAAGGTCACTAGGCACACTGGAAGGCAGAAGAGAAGGTCACTAGGCACACTGGAAGGCAGAAGAGAAGGTCACTAGGCACACTGGAAGGCAGAAGAGAAGGTCACTAGGCACACTGGAAGGCAGAAGAGAAGGTCACTAGGCACACTGGAAGGCATAAGAGCAGGTCACTAGGTTCATCTGGTTTCTTTCTAGAGGCCAGACAGGAAGAGAGGGGGTTTTACTATCGGGAACATTTCTGTACTGATACAAGGCGCTCATATCCCCCATAACTGCCTCTTCTGAGGGGTGAATACATCTCATTGAATACCAAGCACCTTACACGCTGTCCTCCAGGAATAATTTGGGCAGAGCCGGGGACATCTGTCTGCCTGGAATGTGATGGAGGATTTTCTGGAGGAAGAGCGGAGGGAAGAGAACCGGTCCACATGTTCCTCTTAAATCAATCTGGTGCCTTGGCTGCTGCTGTACAGAGGAGTCGATGAGCCGTACTCCGCCATTAGTGTCTCCTAAATGGACCATAAAGCAGAACTTCGTGAATCATCAGAGCGGCCCGGTGCTGGAGCTCAGAGCTCTGCGCAGCTTGTAATTCTTCCTCTGGAGTTACTGTAAGCTCCGCAGAAGTGCAGAGACCATGACTGTGACTAAAACTGACTGCTGTCTGTTAGACGGTCGCAGTCATTATATCGGTACCGTGCGGTGAGCCGGTCATCTGTCGGAGATAACTGAGCGTACAAAGACATGGATCAGAGCAATCTGTGCCATCAAATGACGTGTTACCCAATACCCTCCCACGCTATGTGTCTGTGCTAGCTCTGCATCAGACTGCCGGGCAGGAAGAATCTTAGGCCTGTGGCAGGAAATGTAGGTTGCCTCTAACCCCTAGTGTTCCTATGTAGTGATGATACCCAAGGCTGGATTTCCCACAAGGCCAACCGAGGCCTTGGGGCAGCAGGGAGTAGAGGGGCAGCAGGGGTGTTGAATTCCTATCTCCCGACCCTTGGGACATGCAGTTCCTGGGCGCCGGACGGGTAGTTGTCTTCTACATTTAGCCGGGCTTTGGGCAAGCAGGGCTAAATGTACAGCGGGGAAGCCGCCTCTTGTTTTGTACAAGTGACCTCGGCGAGGTCGCCTACTGCTCTGGTACCCTGCTGTCCGCCCGGTGTGACCTCGGCTCTGCTCTACCCGATCCTGATTCCGCCTGGCACGGTATCAGGTTGGGGATGTTAGGAGCCCAGACGCGGGGGACTTGCCAGTACGAATGGCACCTCTACTCAAGTAGACTAGGATAACGCACAATCTCCTGCGTGGTGGTAGCCATTACAGGGGCAGTCCAAGAGCACGGTAGCAAAATCCCAATCCGGAATCGTAGTCGTTGAACGTAGCAGAGGTCGGGGGCAGGCAGCAAAGTATCAGGGTCACGGAACAGGCCAGGGGTCGGTAATAGGAATCAGAAACAGGTATAACGCCAGGCACTCGAAGAACAAGCTTAACAATAACCAAGCACAGAATGACTCGCCCTTCCTGCTTATATACCTGTTGGCAATGAGATGATGTCATTTCCGGGGGGCGGACCACTTCCTTGGATGGGCGTGCACTGTCCATTTAAGAGGCGGTCCGGTGCTCGTGCGTGCCTCTTCCTCTACGGCTCCGGACGATGGAACAAGCGGACACCACACACAGCCGCCGTTGGGCTCGGCGCTGCACAAGGAGACCACCCGACGGAGCGAGAACCCTGCGGGAGGTAACAGGTAAGTCCTCACGCACGGTGTTGCCCCATCCACTGGCACCCGTGCTACTTGCTGTTTCTCAGGCTCTGTTGCCATCCTCAGAGTTTGGGAGACGCGAGGTGCCAGGGGAGCATCCTCATCCAACCCGTCTCCAGCCAGGTATGCGACACTTCCCCTTCAATTCCCATTCATTCATTCATCATTGGGGATTCAAGATTTAAAAAGCTTACATGGACTCCGGCTCTCTTAATCTGTACTCAGATGTATATTGATGATCCAACCAAGCAGCCCGAGGTTGTTCCAGAGTCATCAGTTGGTTTGGGGCTGTACTGTATACACCGCGTGATATGTTGGTGCTATTTAAAGGAGAACTATGGGGTCAGGGCTTTTCCCCATAGTTCTCCTTAGGGTAACGGGAGGACACAAACTAGCGTCACCCTAAGCTCAGTATACCGCGAGCTACAACTCATTATATACTGAGACGCCGCAGCCGGAGCGGATCCCGACATCCATGTCGAGATCCATAAAATTGAAGTGAACCTCCCATAGCAGGCGCAGTATCATTGGACTTCTAGTTCTTCTCATGTTTGGCGGACTCTCCCGTGTGCTGCGGAATGCGTCAGTGCTCTATAGAAGAGATATAACCCTCTCCCAGCGGTCTACGTGCCTCCACCCGCCCGAGGCCCAGACACACGTATCCATCATCTCAGGTCCCGGCTGGCCCGGATGGCATTTTGAAGCACCTGACGTCCTGGCGGACTCAACTTTACGATTCCTCTTCCCATCCATCATCTATTGATCCGTTACCGGAAAGGCACGGAAGAGCGCGCTCAGAAAACATTGTTCAGCAGATACGGCGGGACGGTCGCGGCTCACTTTTTCTTCTCCCTCATAATTCCGATCTTCCAGAAGAGATAATGGGAGAAATACGGCCCCGGCTCATGTCACCGTAAAGGAGTTTTATACGGCGAGCGCCATTACGGCCTATCATTCGGAAATGTCAGGCGGATAAACTGCTCGGGGGAGAGCGCCGCGGGCTCTGGCGCCGGGAGATCACTCATACCTCCTCTGACGCCTTTAACGACCTGTCGTTGGGGCGCCGGTAACATTTTGGAGAGGATTGTATTGTTAATGCTTTTATGAGAGTTTAAAGTACATGGCCCCATAAAGGCGCTCGGAAATGTCACTTTTGTGCACCGTTATGTAAAGATCTCCGGCAAAATACTTCAAAAGTCTCTGAAAAAAAACCCCCCAAACTTGTTTTAACACCTGTAATTACCCGCGGTCACCGTCTACCTGCACACTAGATGGAATTTAACATCAGGCTGCCAGTGAGTGCTTGAACTGGGGAGGGGGCGGGGATTAAGAGTTACAGAAACACCTGTCTGTGACGTTCCATGCACAGCATTTCTGAAAGTTTCATGTTTCAGGCGCTGGGGGTGCTTACAGCCAGGGGCGTATCTGCCGCGAGGCAAACAAGGCGTTTGCATGGAGCGGCAGATTCGCTGAGAGCGGCACTGACGGGATGACGCGGACGTCGGTCTGGAGAGTGGACGGCGGGCGGCGTTGATTTACGGTGAGTCAGTCCGGGGGGTGGCGGATGCTGTCGTAGAGAAGCGCAAGGACATTCCCGGGGTGGTGCTGTCCGCGAAGCGCAAGGTCCGTCCGTGGGGGGGTTGGTGCTGTTTGAGAAGCGCAAGGTCCGTCCGTGGGGACCGCTGCTTACAGCTATTTAAAGGAAATCTATGGAGAGAGGAATACAGAGGCTGCCACTGCCAACTGAGGAAATACTGACTGCTTGGCCGCCACCGGCGCTTTCTGAAAATGCTGGTGGCCTGTCTGTCATGGTGATCCTTTGGCTTCAATGCCATTTATGTTTATAAACGAGAACAAGTATAGAGATAAGGAATTCGGAGACTTTGGGTGCCAGTATGCTGCATGCCAGATCCAAATTTGTGTCTGAGAAATGATGAAAACAGACAGGAGGACTATAAATTTACAGACTTAAAGTGGACCTGTCATCAGATAGATTTTTGGGGCAAGTTAAAGGAGAACTATGAGGTCAGGGCTTTCCCCCATAGTTCTCCTTAGGGTAACGGGAGGACATTTTTTTTTTTGCAGTGCGTCCAGCAAGCCATTGTGGGAAGAGAATTGTATCTAAATTAGGGGGCCTGGCATTCATTTAAAATGGGCGTGGTTCTGTAAGAGGAATATTGTTAAAGGAGAACTATGAGGTGACTGATTTTCACTCCTACTCATAGTTCTAGCCGACCTGTGACAATGAGACTGTCACAGGTCGGCTCAGTAGATCGGGAGGTGAGCGAACACATACCGGCGTTCGCTCACCTCTCGATCCTGTAACAGCTCTCTGCCGTGACAGGGGAGGGGCTGGATTCCCCTCCCCTGGGGGCGGGTACAGCTGGTTCTGCCTCTAGATAGGCCGAGCCAGCTGTCACTCAAGCAGCTGGGCGGATCCCGGCACAATTGTCGGGATCCGCTTCAGCTGCGGCGTCTCTGTATACCACGGGCTGTAGCTCCCTATATACTGAGCCTAGGGGGACGGGAGGATGCTAGTTTGTGTCCTCCCGTTACCCTAAGGAGAACTATGGGGAAAAGCCCTGACCTCGTAGTTCTCCTTTAACCTATTGTACAATTTAATTGTAAAATACTGTATATCAGAATAAGGAAGGAACGCAGCCAGGAACTCATTGTTCATTAGTAGGGATGCACCGATCTGATACTAGTATTGGTGTTGATACCAAGTATTTGGGGGAGTACTCGTACTGGCCCAAATGCTCCCAATATTTATCCTGATACCTTAACTTCCAGTATCAGGAACCTGGGCGGCAAGTCATTACACGGTGCCCGGCTCCCTGATTGGCCTCAAACCTACAGTCCCTATCTTGTTAGTGACCCGGGACTGCCTGCATCTGGAGGAGTTCCTCCTGAATTCACCTCTCTGGTTTTTCATCTGCCTCCCATCCATCGAGTATGTGCAGCAGCTCCGCAGAGCTCAGCGAAGAGAACCGACTGGAACACGGCACTGAATGGGGTGAAGCCTCTCCTCCATCTGCTCAGGCATTGTAATTCGACTTTGCATGAGGAGGAGGAGAAGTGTTAAACGGAAGGCCCGCTCTGCTCCAGGTCCGGACAACTATGTCAACTATGTACAAGCTCATAGACATGTGCGATTCGTTTCGTTCCGAATCGAAATTCGGATGAATTTTCGGAAATTCGGACATTCGGATGTATCCGAATTCCGAATTACAGACATAACGAATGCAAACGAATCCGAATTTCCATTTCCGAAATTCGGTAGCGTTAGTACGAACGTTTGTTTCGTTTTCTGTTCTTATTCGTTTCTTATTCGTTTCGTTCGTTGGAGCAAAGTGACATTAGAGAAGGAGAAAAATATTTTTCCCCCCTCAAATGTCACTTTTGCTGCAAACGAACGAACGAAACGAATAAGAAACGAATAAGAACAGAAAACGAAACGAACGTTCGTACTAACGCTACCGAATTTCGTCCGAACCCGAATCCCGAATCCGAATTGACTTTCACACCCGAATCCTGAAAAACGAAATAACACAAATCCGAATTTAAAACGAAACTAAACTAAACTATTTTTTTGGCAGTGCACATGTCTACAAGCTCATCTATCTCCCAGTCCAGAGCCCGGGCCCTGTGTACATCTCCGCAAGCGCTGTAACGGCGCCAATGTTTAGCTTCGTTATCAAGCGCAGGAGTGGGAGCCAAAGTGGGCACAGGCCGAGCTGTAAATCTGCGGGTTGGCAGCCACGGACCGGTGGAGGCCGTCCAAAGATTATTTTGGAGCTGAACTTTGTGAAAAGCACATAAAAGGGACAAAAGATGAGCTGAGAACTTAATCCTTCCTGGATCAGGATTGTCAGCTGGGTCAAAGGATCCCCCTTGTGATGACAGTGCCATTCGGGTGCCAGCGGCGTGCGCGGGTCCTTCACGAAATATGACTTTCCAAGAGGGAGAGAGAGTTCACTTGGTTGGCTGGAGAACTGCAGAGAAGTAAAGATGGACGCGGCTCTGTAAGACGAATTTATGATCTACAAATATGAACGTTTCAATGTTGCTGATGACACAGTAATTACCTGCACGCCATGCTGGATGAAGCGTGACCCCCTTGGCATCACCCCGACCTCGGGACGCGGCCGGCTCTGGGAAGATCTTGGTGGACTTTGGATCAACCCAACAAATTCCTTCTCGGCCTGGTTGGCCGTTGGGATGTAGATGTTCTGTCAGAGCTGTCCTGTGGGCTTCTGGTAATTTTAGCATCTGGTTGTGACATAGACATGGCTGCTGACACCACCAAGAATGACCAGGAAAAGCCCAGAGAGTCCGACTTCTAAAAAACATAAACAAAGTGGACCTGTCATCACATATTTTGTTTATAATAAGTGCAGCATGCTAAGTAATGTCAGTGTGACACTTCCAGTACTTATTGTCTCTCACAGAGGACACAGCACTCCCCCTGACAATGCCATCATCAGCCCCTGTGGTAGCCTCTCATATTTGCTACAAAGTTGCAGAGGAATCACTGGAGGAGGGGAGACTGAGGAAATGCGTCCTCCTGCCTGCAGCAGACTGATCACTGGAGAAAGAGAGACTGAGGAAATTATTTATCCTACCTGCAGCAGACTGAGCTCCAGAACGGCTTTTTAATCATAGGGTTAGGTGCACACCTGGGCGATCCGTGACTACGCGTCAATCGGACACAAAACCGTGCGGATGGCCACTGCCAATCGCGCTGGTGGTGCCATTATTTTCTAATGGCACCCCAGTTGCTCCGGGCAGATTGCGTAGTTTCCCGCTGCAATACCGCCCGTGCAATTGAACACGATCACGGCTAAAAAAAAGTTGTGCAGCGATTGCCGTGCGGATGTAACCGCTGCGGAAATAGCCGTGTGCACGCGAACACGATCGCGCGGTCCCCGGGATCGTTCAGATCTGAGCCTAGCCTAAAAGATGGAGCTTCTCTGAGAATTATCCGGTTGCTGTATATTGTGACATGTCAGAGCTGGTGAATTGATGACGAGGCCAACTATTTGCCCGCACAGCATGACTGGTTGCTATGGTGCACCAACCTGCATCCTAGCAACCAATAATGCTGTGTGGTCCAGCCACCGGTTAACCATTGGCTGCAAAAACACAGATGGAGGTTCGTCGGGTGGGCTTGGGTTCAGATCAAGCTCATAATCATCCTGAACCCCAAGCTCACCCCTAATGATCATATTTGTGGTTCAGCGGAGGCACTCTGGCAGTTCTCGCTAGCTGCAGCAGCTGAAAGAAGAAGTGAAGGGTAGTAGGA
>NW_017307848.1:167742-183444 GCF_000935625.1 Nanorana parkeri
GGAGGATACATTGAGGGGACGAGAGGGCAGAACAGTGACCCTGTGAATGAATGGAGGTGTAGTGGCAGAAGTATATCAGGCTTCCTTGCTGGCATATTTTTATGAGAAGAGCTGAAGTGACCAGCAGAAGAGAGGGAGATCCGGTCCCATCAATGCTGCATTGCAGGCTAAGATAAGAGGAAGAGCCAGAAGGTTATCAGTTATAAATTTAGGTCAAGCGCTATATGGAATCCAGGGGCAAAAACCCAACCTCCATGTTACCTTTGTGGACTAGGGAATGCTGATAATGTCCTGTAGGACAAATAAAACTGAAGAGCGCCAGACCGTAACATAACCGAGTCCACAACAACGTTGAATTACTGGGCTGATCAAGCAGCCAACGCGTTTTGGGGAGCAGCCACAACCCTATTTCTCAGGAAACAATGAGAATGAAGGAATGGACGTAGAATTTAGATCTAAGGGCCCATTCACACCACATCAAGATCATCTCCAGACCAGATGGTTTCCGGACCAAAAATGCATCCCAATGTATCCCTATGCTATTTCTGGTCTCTGTTCACACCAGCGCAGTCCGTTCCAGACCAGACCAGAGAAACAATGCGTGTCACATTTTGTCTGGTCTGGATTGCACTGGAACTGCGGCAGGTTCACACCATTTTCCGGACCAGATCTGGTCCGGAAAGTGGTGTGAACCTGCCCTTCTACAGCTATTGGTGGTTCTCCCAACATTTAGAGATTGCAGGCAGTCTATCTGTACCACGTCCAGGAAATGGAAGCTACAGGCTGTTGAGTACAAGAACCTCAAACAACACTGTTATAGAAAAACTCTTTATTTGTTGATTTCTTGTTGTTTGAACAAATAAAAGTTTTTTTTTAAGGCTGCTGTTGAATTGAGAGTATGAGAAGGAAAGAAACTTTGTTATATTGTAACTAACAATATATGAAGATCTACGCTTCCTGTTGTCTCTTCACACAGAAGGTATTTATGTAACTTTAAAGTGACATTAAACCCTCAGATTTTTTAACATAAACCAATACTGTAATGTGCGCCTTACTGTAATCCATGGTTGTTTCCCTTCTCTTTGCTGCTCTTCCTTTTAAATCCTCATGTCTTCTCATGCTGGGGGAGAACTTCTGTTTTGCAGCAGACTGCCTTGTCTCAGAAATGGGTACACGGTGTCTGTGTGTAGGTTCACAACCTGATCCAGCACTACAGGAAGAGGCACTCAGCTGCAAAGGGAAGTTCTCACCCAGCATGAGAAGACATGAGGATTTAAAAGGAAGAGCAGCAAAGAGAAGGGAAACTACCATGGATTACAGTAAGGCGCACATTACAGTATTGGTTTATGTTAAAAAATCTGAGGGTTTAATGTCACTTTAAGTCACTTCTCCCTTATTCTGGAGGAGAATTAAAGGAGAACTATGGGGTCAGGGCTTTTCCCCATAGTTCTCCTAAGGGTAAAGGAGGGCACAAACTAGCGTCCTCCCGTGACCCAAAGCTCTGTATACGCGAGCTACTGAGACGCCGGAACGGATCCCAACAATTCTGTCTGGATCCACACAGCTGCGTGAGTAACAGCTGGCTCTGCCTATCTAGAGGCAGAGCCAGCTGTGCCCGCCCCATCCCCCGTCCGTTCCACCAGTCAGCGCTGGAGAATCGGACAGGGGAGCTGAGGAATCCCTGCAGGGAGCCATGAGTGGCAGTCACCTCTCTCTGCAGAAATAGATCAAGAAGTGAGCGAGCGCCGGTATGTGTTCGCTCACTTCCCGATCTACTGAACCGACCTGTGACAGTCTCATTGTGATTTTCACTCACCCCATAGTTCTCCTTTAAAGATCGCTTTTGGTTTATATGCTGCATCTGCTTACCGAGTGCAGAAATAAATCTCGAGCTCCTCAGTTACCCTCTAAGACCATTTTTTTTAGCGAAGTCATTTTACATTACACGCACCTCGTCTTCTGCGGCGCAGATTACATTGTGCGAGCTGGAAAACTTGCAAAGTTAAATTCATAGAAACTTCCTAATGCATTTTTACTGGCCTTTGAAATACGGAGCCGATAGGAGGACGCACTCCTCAGAATGATTGCAGCCATTTCGTTTTGTTTCACAAGGCAAAAACTGTTCGGCTTTTAAGAATGGCCAATTATTCCGTCAATGGATATCTGCTGCTGGAACTCAGAGTACAATTTCAATTCTCTCCCTATTGTCCCACACCGTGCTTTGTCTCTCTGCGCAGTCCCACTTGGCGCTCGCCAATGTGCAGTGGGAGAGGCTTTTATATACAGACATCAGCTAGATGGGAAATGTCAAAAGATAGAAATTTGCATTTAATTTGTCTCCAGCAATTTAAAGTCGGTGCGCTTGTATAGGCCATGAGTGTTAAGTACCGAGTGATTGATCGCAATAGAACAATGTATTCATCTCACCCCAAAAACCTGATACTAAGTAAATAAATTACCTGTTACCTCAACCTAACCCTGAACTTCACTCTCAACCTAACCCTGAACTTCACTCTCAACATAACCCTGAACTTCACTCTCAACCTGACCCTGAACTTCACTCTCAACCTAACCCTGCACTTCACCCTCAACCTAACCCTGAACTTCACCCTCAAACTGACCCTAAACTTCACCCTCAAACTGACCCTAAGCTTCACCCTCAACCTAACCCTGAACTTCACCCTCAACCTAACCCTGAACTTCACCCTCAAACTGACCCTGAACTTCACCCTCAACCTAACCCTGAACTTCACCCTCAACCTAACCCTGAACTTCACCCTCAAACTGACCCTGCACACCCTCAAACTGACCCTGAACTTCCCCCTCAAACTGACCCTGAACTTCCCCCTCAAACTGACCCTGAACTTCCCCCTCAACCTAACCCTGAACTTCACCCTCAACCTAACCCTGAACTTCACCCTCAAACTGACCCTGAACTTCACCCTCAACCTAACCCTGAACTTCACCCTCAACCTAACCCTGAACTTCACCCTCAAACTGACCCTGCACACCCTCAAACTGACCCTGAACCTCCCCCTCAAACTGACCCTGAACTTCCCCCTCAAACTGACCCTGAACTTCCCCCTCAACCTAACCCTGAACTTCACCCTCAACCTAACCCTGAACTTCACCCTCAAACTGACCCTAAACCTCACCCTCAAACTGACCCTAAACCTCACCCTCAAACTGACCCTAAACCTCACCCTCAAACTGACCAAGATTCATTTTTACATGAAATCCAGACAATTAAAAACAAAAGTTTCCCGCAGAAGAAGATGCTGAATACTTCTGGCTCCGATTTTCATTCTCTTGCAGAGCTACACTGCCTCAATCTTCAGCATCCGACACAAGTGTCAGACTCCTGTTTTAAAATTGAAGAAATAGGTCACCAGCACTCCATAAGTTAAAATTAATGAGTCCTTTTAATGGACAATGATGTCACAGAAATCCAACATGAGCCGACGTTTCGGGGCCACACAGGGTCCCTTCTTCAAGGCAAGAGGTCACATCTCTTGCCTTGAAGAAGGGACCCTGTGTGGCCCCGAAACGTCGGCTCATGTTGGATTTCTGTGACATCATTGTCCATTAAAAGGACTCATCCATTTTAACTTATGGAGTGCTGGTGACCTATTTCTTCAATCTTGTGTTTTGCACGGTGCCATCCGTGAAGTTACTTCGAGCACCATTTATTTGATTGTCGGCCGGGACTGCTGAAAGGTGTGCGGAGGGCATTTCCATCAATTGCATCAGACTCCTGTTTTATTCGCCTCTGTACTCTGTGGCTCCATCTGCTGGAATGAGAGCATTACACATCTAATGCAAGTCCATTGACATGACAGGAGGTCACAGGAAATTTCCAATGCGTTTCGGAGGTTCCATCATTCAGGACGTTGGTCAGGAGACCCAAACAAGCACTATTCTATCCTTGATTCCACAATCTGTGGTCCAGCATTGTCTCTATTTACTGTCGGCATCTAAACCATAATGAAGAGGAAGTAATGAGTCCCTGAAACTCGTTGAATTTTCTTTTGGTGCTCTCATTGTATTTTATGTATGTATGTATCTTCAATTCTGGGTTTCCTCCTTTGAGGAACATCTCATTTGTGTTGAACTGGAGCCATTGTGCTTTATCCGGTTCTGACCAATCTTCTGAACATTTGAATCCAGTGACTCACCTCTACTTGCCTCTCTACCTAGTGAAGTACCTCCTCTGACCTCTACTTGCCTCTCTACCTAGTGGAGTACCTCCTCTCACCTCTCCTTGTTTAATGTGATCTGTTGGACTCTCATTCTCTCAGCATTTCTTAGACTACTTCCCCAAACCCAAAAGACAACCCGATTAGCAGAGAGCTTCCTCTAAAAGTTGGTTCTAAAGTCTTATACTTCCTGTTTTTGGGTCCAGCACTCTTCCAACACACCTATCATCAACTTATGTCAACACAGTCTCCTCCACGGTAGTTTTCTCAGAGATACTGCCGGTGCCAAGAGCCACTCCGGACAGACAGCGCGAGTTGAGGGAGCTTAACAAGTGGCTCCGGAGCTGGTGTCAGAAGGAAGGTTTTGGTTTCCTGGAGAACTGGAGTAGTGAGGTATGGACCAACAAATGGAACCATAGAGCACAGCAGAGCACACAACCGGAGGTGTCAGATGCTGAAGAATTCCGGACTAAACAAAAACTTTTCTACAGATTGTGAACTGTTGAAATCTCCAAATGTAACCTATGAACAGTGGTGTCTCCATTACTGAAGCTGGGAGGGGCTTCTTATATGCAAATTAGATGATCTCTTAAACCGCACCCACCATCATCGGGGTGCCAGTGTCCTAGAATCCATTGTATTCTATGGCAGACAAACTGCGTCCATCATCACAAACATTGATTGTCATTCTGTAACACGGAGTGACATCTCCATCCAGCAGATCCGAGCGGCACATCCTGATTGTATGGAATTATTCCTCGAAGCAGCTGCCACCCGTTACGGTTCCAGCGCCGAGCAGGTTCGGAGCCAATGCTGAGACACATCTTAATCATCAGTCCTGGCAAAGTCACCGCAACCAGCTGGGTTTTCTTGTGTCCCAATAAACAGGCGTCATTTCTATTTCACCGTCTTTCCATCAGCGGGATACAGATGTCTCCGAAATGAATTTGCTCTGCGAATATTGGACGACATCACCGCTTCGGCTCTGTCCCAGAATTCCCTGGACCACCATGTCTGGACAGTTCGCTCACTGCTAAGGGTCAGCGAGGGGTTAATAAAGGCTTTCAGTATCAAGACTTGTGAAAGTCTCCAAAGACCTATTGGAGGAGCACCAGACCCAAGGATGGGCAACATCGAGTATGATCTAAGGGGATCGAGTATGATCTAAGGGGATGCTCTTTGTCACATGGGGTGTCTGTGGGGATCCCCGGGGTAGTCTGAACAGAGTGTGAAGGATGGAGAATAACAAGTCCAGGAAAGTTTATAAACAAATAAATATAAATAAATAAAAAGCATTTCAGGGCTCAAAACTCCCCCTTCATCAGAGCCAGCAGTAATAGGGGATAATGCTGGACAACAACTGCAAACAAACAAAGATTAGAAGAGCGGCAGTGCAGTTTTCTTTATTACTGGAGCGGGCGGAGACCAGACCAGTCACCCTGCACAAGGATAGAGAGCAGCAGTGACCGGTCTTTATTACTGGAGAGGGCGGAGACTGCGCACCAGTGCACAAAGCAAGGTCCATAAAGACACGGATGGGGGAGTTTGGGGGGGAGGAACTCACCTCAACCTCAACCTGACCTCTACCCCATAGAACACCTTTGGGATGAATTAGAGCGGAGACTGCGAGCCCCTCCCCCAACATCAGTACCTGACCTCACAAATGGTCCAACGTTCCCATAGACACACTCCTAAACCTTGTGGACGCCTTCCCAGAAGAGGCGGAGCTGTTATAGCGGCCAAGGGGCGGAGCCAACCCAATACTGAACCCTACGGACTAAGACTGGGGGGCCATTAAAGTTCATGTGCGTGTGAAGGCGTCCCAATACTTCTAGCAGTGTAGATGGAGAAAAAAATATTAAAAGAAAAAAACAAGCCTGACTTTGGTCCCCGGAGGCTTCATGTCCCCTTTATAAGAACTTTAAATAAAATAACTTTTATTGCCTTATGACTCTAATGAAAATTATTTAACATTTTGGGAGGCGGTCGCACAGAAATCTGGGCAGTTCCACTCATTTCACAAACGATTTCCTGCGACTGAATATAAACGGATTGTGAGCTCTCCAGGCCAGCGGCAGCCTGCGCTCCCGTGATGTATATTTGTCTCCATCCGTCCATATAATCAACGGAAGTCATTTCTAGATCCTTGTAAAATATTAACTGGCCTCCCTGGTCCTCCTCATTCCTCTAATTACACATTTAATATGCAATAAGTGAGCGGAAAGTAACATTTCCTCGCAGTTTTGGTTTATGGGAGTAACAATAACGAGCGGCGTGGACTTCATAAACAACGCCGATCATTAGCCGCCGATGACTCGCTGGATTTTACAGATATACAGACCCTTAACGTTATTTAAAGAGGGTTGATGCGACCTCTGCGGCCCAGCGGGATGTAAATATTACGGAGGGGGGCCGAACGCTGTTTATTTATTTCCGAATTTAGTTACTGCCGACGGCAGATCCTTCCAGCCAGCATGCGCCCAGTGTGTTTCAAATGCCCATTATGTGGATATCCATACGCCGTGTTTATGGACATTAAAGGTGAACTATGAAGGGGGGGGGAGGGGGGTGCTTTTCACTCACCTCATAATTCTAGCCGACCTGTGACAATGAGATTGTCACAGGTCGGCTCAGTAGATCGGGAGGTGAGCGAACACATATGGCTTGCTGGACGCACTGCAAAAAAAAAAGAGTGATTTTCAGATGCTCCTAAGTGAGTTTACTTTGCAGACTGTTGTTGTTGTTTTTTTTTTCCATTAACAAAGTTTTATTTTTCTTGTTTTTTTTTTTAATCTCAAAGTTTCTAAAACTTGAAAGCATCAAAAATCCATCGCCGGCAATAAAAAGCCTTTTCAGGGGCCCCTTTGGTGCCGAGTTGTTGTATCCGAGCCGACAAAAAGCAGCGTTGTCACAGAGGAGCACAAAGTGACGTCTATCTCCCCAATTCCATTATCTCCGAAATTGGAGTCTGAACACTTCTCTGTATTTATTCACTAAATATCACATTAAAGAACTCGGAGGATCTGAAGAACCCAATGTGACAAAAAAAGAAAAATAAGAAAACAAAAAGTTCTCCAGACGCATGTAGGCGGGGTCCACTCTTGCGGTGTTGCGTGTGTGTTCCCTTTGGGTTGGCTGGGTAACCCTGTGCGTGCAACTCGAAACCAGACACCCCACGGTCAGGGGCCACGGCCTTGGCCTCGTGCAAACACTCCCTCACGTGTAGTACTGCGTACACAGGGCCTTATGGCTTCAACCGCCTCTGCGGTCTTCGGCGCTTCCTCTCCCTTAGGGAGAAAGGCCACCATGAACGGCACCCTGCGTCAGGCATAGCCCCATTGCGCACCTACCCTCCTCAGATGGTTACAGCCACGATACAGTCCAACATCACACTCCTGTAGAACCTTCTCAGAGGTTGGAGGGAGAAGAACCAGTCCACACAGATAGTCTTTTTGTTGGTTTCACTTGAAGGTATAAACAGAACAAAGTATACGTTCAGCAACCCCCGAGTGGGGTGACGGCACATCACTTGTTACTTGCTCGGTGGTACAGATTAGAGAGAGAGAGGTACATCAGCCCAGGTGCATCCCACAGTCCACGACTTACTTCGGCCATAGGCCCACTGGCAAATATCGTCAGTCTTCTAGCACTTCACTATTCTCCGTAATCCCATCCTCGTCAGTCCTAGCTCGGTGGGTTTCCCCGTATGGGGAAACTAGGTAATCTTTGTAGCTATACATAGTCCTAGACCTGGTCCTTTCCTTCCCATGGACCAGCCTATGTTCTAGAATCAGTCTCTCTCCGGAGACTCTGCAAACAGTCCTAGACTTCTGCTCTCCTGCACTGAACTCCACAACTCAACTCCACTTCCCCTCTCGGGCGCCCCCTATAATTCAAATTCTCCTGGGACACAGAGTTTCCCCCAGGCCAGAGCTGCATCTATCTCCAGGGCCCCATGGGGGCATCTAGTGGCCGTTGGCCATACTGCACCTACCTACACGCATCCTAAATATCCTTAGAGCGCGCCGACTTGCCTAGTATGCTGGCCGCCCACACGCTGTGCACGGCGCAGATCCTGATTAGCGATGACCGATTACTCACAAACCTAAAGTGACACCAAACTCCGGAGATAAATCCTAAAAATACATTCAAGTCCCTGAACTCTGAGCAACAATGTATCTTATTTGTGTATCACTCTGCTGGAGATCCTCCAATCATCTCTGACACTGTCCTTACTTCTGGAAGGAGGCTACGTCTGTTCCCCATGGTCCCTGTGCGTGTTGTAGAGTAGTCACCGCTCAAAGCTCCTCCCCCCCTCCCCCCGGGATGGACTACAATCTCAGGTTTAGTTTACTCATTTGTATTGAGATTGTAGTCCATCTCCTCGTTGCTAAGAGCCCCGGCTCTTAGCAACCGGAATGTTCTGGCCGGAAAGGTGGCGGCAGGCACACTGCCCCCCTATGTGACCCAAAGAGGTGCTGCCTGAGGCTACCTCATTAAAGGGATAATCCTGGTACACCCCCACCTAAACCTTGCTCTCAACAGTAACCAATGCTACAACTCATATGGCCGCCGGCATCCTAGTAACCAATGCTACAACTCATATGGCTGCCGGCATGCTTGTAACCAATGCTACAACTCATATGGCTGCCGGCATCCTAGTAACCAATGCTACAACTAATATGGCCGCCGGCATCCTTGTAACCAATGCTACAACTCATATGACTGCCGGCATCCTTGTAACCAATGCTACAACAACTCATATGGCTGCCGGCATCATTGTAACCAATGCTACAACTCATATGACTGCCGGCATCCTAGTAACCAATGCTACAACTCATATGGCTGCCGGCATCATTGTAACCAATGCTACAACTCATATGACTGCCGGCATCCTAGTAACCAATGCTACAACTCATATGACTGCTTGCATCCTAGTAACCAATGCTACAACTCATATGGCTGCTGGCATCCTAGTAACCAATGCTACAACTCATATGGCTGCCGGGATCATTGTAACCAATGCTACAACTCATATGACTGCCGGCATCCTAGTAACCAATGCTACAACTCATATGGCTGCCGGCATCATTGTAACCAATGCTACAACTCATATGGCTGCCGGCAACATTGTCACCAATGCTACAACTCATATGACTGCCGGCATCATAGTAACCAATGCTACAACTCATATGACTGCCGGCATCATAGTAACCAATGCTACAACTCATATGGCTGCCGGCATCATTGTAACCAATGCTACAACTCATATCGCTGCCGGCATCATTGTAACCAATGCTACAACTCATATGACTGCCGGCATCCTAGTAACCAATGCTATAACTCATATCGCTGCCGGCATCATTGTAACCAATGCTACAACTCATATGGCTGCCGGCATCCTAGTAACCAATGCTACAACTCATATGGCTGCCGGCATCCTAGCAACGAATGGAGGGGGGTGAACGGCGCCAATTAGGAAGCTGTCACGTTTAATGGCGGTAGCAATAGGTTCACTTCGGCGGCTGGGCGAACATTTAGCCCCGTGTCACCGCAGACTCAAACCTCATCCCGTATTCATGACTCATTGCATTCTGCGAGATGTAAATTCTGATAGAAGAAGACCTTTCTGTCAAAGAGTTGAAGACGTTTCCTGTGATCCATAACCGCCATAGTGGCGCGGTGGAGGGGGACGTTTTATTATGAGACACTTCCTGCCGCAGCCACCGTGGTACAAATATTCAAAGAGCCAAAGAGATGTGACTTTGTTCTGCGCAGTAAATTGGACACCACGGGGGGCTAATTACTCATCTCCGCTGTCCCCAGACATCCCTTCCAGTCTCATAAACCGTGCAGAACATTCACATTTATAACAAAGTGAGAGATAAGGGAGGTATAGCGGCGCTCAGTGCCTGCGGGACGGCTCTGCCTGTCCCCCTTCCTCGCCGCCGTTCAATGGAGACACGGAGGGAGTCCGGGACTTGAAACATTCTCTTTGAAATTAATGGAGGTTTTCTTCTCTTTCTTTTTATTTCCTCTCACCTGGCAGAACCGAAATAAAATAATCAATTGGGATGGAGCGTGAAGATTCAGCCTTTGGGGCCGCCATTAAGGACGACGGCTGGCAGAGCGAGAGCCGCGTGCAATCTGTCATCGGCCATGCAAATAAATCGAGGTTTATGTGTCGGGGAGGAAAATGTATCCTCGGCGATGTACAGTTACCAATCTACAGCAGCAGTGATGTGTCAGGACGCCGCCGTCATCCACCAACCTCCAGCGATGAGGTCCGACATCCTGCAAGATACAAGATGTAGGTTTACAGCTGTACTCCCGGCAATCTGCTAAATACACACATGCACTACGTATATGGGAACCGCTCTACCTGCCAAACGATTTGTATGTTTGAACATGCAGTCCTGAGTTTTACACAGCTCTACCCTGACAGCACAACCCTGTTTGGCAGGGCAGGAGACCTGAGGTGGGACAAACTTGTAAAGTGATTGTGTTGGGTGCTCCTCACATATCTAGAGGCAGTGTCTTGGCGGGACCAACCCCATAAAGAGGGAGTGATGGGTGGTCCCCCACATATTTAGAGGTGGGACAAACCTGCAAAGTGGTTGTGATGAGTGATCCCAGGATATTTAGACGTAGAGCCTGGGTTGGACCTACCCCATAAAGAGGGAGTGATGGGTGGTCCCCACATATTTAGAGGTGGGACAAACCTGCAAAGTGGTTGTGATGAGTGATCCCAGGCTATTTAGACGTAGGGTCTGGGTTGGACCAACCCCATAAAGAGGGAGAGATGGGTGGTCCCCACATATTTAGAGGTAGGGTGTAGGTGGGACCAACCCATAAACTGGGTGTGATTTGAGTGCACCCACCCAGAAAGTGGACGAATGGAATCTGGGAAAAAGTCAGACTGTGGGCGGGGCAATTTATATATATTTTATTAAAGCGAACTGCACATGAAAAGGGATTTTTACAAAACAAAGAAATATATGTGGAACCTACGTTGCTATTTATGTTTATCTTGCTGGAATCAGAATGGGGCCACACTGGAGGTCTTCAGGTGCCATTGTGCTGACCTGGTCTTCTGATGTGTTTCCAGCTACCTCCAGACATACCTACCCCCAATGTATCCATTGCTTTACATGCTCCAAGATGGCGGCTCTCATAGATTAGAGGTAGGACCGCACTACAAGAAGGGGACATGACAACACTAAAATCTCAAATTATTGAAACAATGTGCATTCGTATTTCTTTTATTGGATATCCGGTCAGTGTGCGGGGACATTTTTGGGGGGCTAGCAGTGTCTCCGGACCACAATGTTGGAATGTCTGCACCTTTTTATCTTATTCTCCGGCCTTACATTTCATTTTCATACATTTAGGGACAGTGAGAAAAAAAAATGAAAATCATCTTTTCCTTCATCACAGGCTCCAGAGTGTATAGCGAGCCTGCGCGTCTCAACAACGTGACACTATCCTGCCTTGTACTGAAAGGTGCGCGCAGTGGATAAACGCAAACCTCTGCGGCTTGACCTTTACAGGGGACGAGAACGTTCAGTTTGTCCCTTTTTGATCCAGTTTAGACGTCATTGGTCCCGGCGGTTTCCTGAGACGTTATGAGAGTTATAAATCAGCGCGGCGCGCTCCCTTGTCTTCAGTTAGAGGCCACAATGTGTCCGTGCCTCAGGCAAGATGATCAGCACTGTAATAACTCCACTCATTTGGACAATTTCATACCAGAGATGAGTCCCCGGGGGTCTTGTATCTGAGATTGGGGACAACGATGTGACCTAGAAAGTGCACAACTACTGACAATCATAGAAGGAGCAGCCAATGACTGAAGAGCTGACCATTCACTGAGCTGAATCCTGGATAGAAGTGCGAGAGCGACATCCACAACTTCTACTAACTCACCATGAGAGTCTTCATTTATGTCTCAAGATAGCTCCTGACTTCAACCATAGATCCCAACTCTGGTCCTCTCCACCATGGGGTGTCCCCACCCACCACTGAACGTTACAGCTACTCCTGACCCATTCTCTATCATAGAAAGTAAATGCAAATCCAGCAGGGGTGGTGGGCGCTAGACTTGTGCGCCGTCAAAAAATTTGTTACGTTTAGTTTCGTTTCGTTTTGGAATATCCGTTATTTCGTATTTCGTAATTCGTATCCGAAACTCAATTCGGATTCGTACGAAATACGGATTTTCGTTAGTTTCGGCGCATTTTTGTAACTTTACGAACATTCGTTATGATGAAGTTAAAAAGCAAAAATACCTTTGTTAATATTGGAGTCGATGTGGTAGTTGTTTTTTTATCCGAAATACGAATTCCGTTAACGGATTCCGTATCCGAATTTCGTATTTCGGATTAAAAAAAACTACCATCAACTCCAATATAAATGTACTTCGCTTTTTAACTTCAATATAACGAATGTTCGTAACGGAACGAAAATACGTCCACGGAATTTCGTATTTCCTGCCTGTGTATTGTAATGCGACTCTCAGCTGCAGCGGATCCGTATTTCGGATTAAAAAAAAAATCTTGTCATGTTGAAACGCAGCACCCCCCACTCCGTTCTCTAACTCTCTCTGGTTGGTATGACTTTCTTCAGCTCCTGGTGTTGCTGTTTTTTCCCCTCAGATAACACAAATAAAGTGTAAGAAGGGAAGCAGATTGTTGAGCTGCGGTGCAGGAACCGGGACGGGTCTGGTTTGCCCTCTGCTGGGGCATCATTTTGGAATGTGGGCCGTATATATGAATGCTGAAGGTATTCCTCCAAATACAGGCTTCTCATAGAGTGGAGCTGGTGGGGGTCCTCGGGGAACACTTGGCACTGATGTTTAACAGCACAGCAGCACTTTGTTCAACATCACTGAAAGCTGTTCGGGGAATTTTTGAAAACCCACAAAGAGGAGGGAGGAAGTCAGATCTCATTTGTAGCAGGAACGGCGTATCAAGAGAAGTCTTTTCTGAAATTTACTTCTAATGTTCCCGTGTCTCCATTCAAGCCGCGATGTTAAAACGTGTTTCGCGACTAGAGGCTCCCGACTTCGCTGTGATGATCGCAGGATATGAAACTCGGCTCCAAAGTTTATCGATTAAAAGAGAACTATGGGGGTCAGTGTTTTTCCCCATAGTTCTCCTTAGGGTAACGGGAGGACACAAACTAGCGTCCTCCCGTCACCCTAAGCTCAGTATATAGGGAGCTACAGCTCGCGGTATACTGAGACGCCGCAGCTGGAGCGGATCCCGACAATTGTGCTGCGTGAGCGACAGCTGGCTCTGCCTATCTAGAGGCAGAGCCAGCTGTACCCGCCCCCTCCCCCGTCCGTTCCGCCAGTCAGCGCTGGCTGATGGGAGCGGGGAGGGGGGGAATCCAGCCCCTCCCCTGTCACGGCAGAGAGCCGTGACAGGATGGAGAGGTGAGCGAACGCCGGTATGTGTTCGCTCACCTCTCGATCTACTGAGCCGACCTGTGACAGTCTCATTGTCACAGGTCGGCTAGAACTATGAGGTGAGTGAAAATCACTCATCTCATAGTTCTCCTTTAAAGAAGAACTCTTATCTGTGTCACTTCATTCTACACAGCAATTTATCAGAGACCCCTGTCGGGAATATCCAATCTGTATAAATCCGATGACATATATACTGTATGGTCACACATATGTGCCCCCTCCAGGTTATGGAGATCAGGTGTCTCCAGTGAAGGGTCCTGTTCATCATCCATCATACAAAGACATTGTAGACACAGTTTGGTGAAGACCCTTTTCTGTTCCACCATGACTGTCCCCTGTGTACAAAGCCAGCTCCATAGAGACATGGGGTGACCAGTGTGGTGGAGGAACCCAAGCGTCCTGCACAGAGCCCTGACCTCAACCCTACTGACCCCAACCCTACTGAACGCCTTTGGGATGAATTGGAACAATGATTGTGAGCCGGGTCTTCTCATCCAATATCAGTACCTGACCTCACAAATTAGACAAATTCCCACAGACACCCGCCAAAATCTTGTGGAAGGAATAGGCATGATGGTCAGATGTCCATCGACTTTTGGCCATAGAGCGAATAATCCGGGGCTATGACAAACTTTTCCTTGTGTGTGCAGCTCTTCCAACAAATGGCATTGCTCTCCGTTTTGGGGTGCCACCAGACATGCAACGGCAAGCCGGGGGGAACTGGACAATGAGGGGTTTGGGGAATTCCGAAGTTATTACAATGACCTAGCTGTGGCCTTTGTGAGGGGCACTCACCATCCCTGCTGACTTTATATTAATTATTACAATGAGAATGTAACAGGAGGAGCTGGAACATATAAAGTTTGGTGGAAATGCCTTCAGATTGGCACAACAACAGTGCGTAGAGAGCTTCAAGGGGATTATGGGGGGGTTCAGGGGTTGGGCTCCGCCCCTTAGTTCCAGTGAAAGGAACTCTTAAGGTATCAGATGCTCCCAACTTTGTGGGAGGAGTTTGGGGACGGCCCCTTCCTGTCCCAACATGACTGCGCACCAGTGCACAAAGCAAGGTCCATAAAGATATGGATAGGGGAGTTTGGGGGGGAGGAACGTGACTGGCCGCGACTTGAGTCCTGACCTCAACCCCATAGAACACCTTTGGGATGAACTAGAGGCGGAGACTGCGAGCCCCTCCCCCAACATCAGTACCTGACCCCAAAAATGGTCCAACATTCCCATAGACACACTCCTAAACCTCGTGGACGCCTTCCCAAAAGAGGCGGAGCTGTTATAGCGGCAAAGGGCGGAGCCAACCCAATACTGAACCCTACGGACTAAGACTGGGATGTCATTAGAGGGCGGAGCCAACCCAATACTGAACCCTACGGACTAGGACTGGGATGCCATTAAAAATCATGCGCGTGTAAAGGCCGGCGTCCCAATACTTTTGGCAATATAGTGTATAAATGGGTGGGGCTATTTACATATGAATAAGCCGCATCTCATTCTCCCCAAAAAATGTCTGTGCGTCGCTAGAGTGTTGGGGTTTCGATGGAAGTAAGGGTGGCGACCCTAGATGCCACCCTGCAATTGGAACATTCATTGGGGGGCTGGACTGGCCCTTTAAGAAGTTATACTTTGAAACAAGGTATAGAAAACAGCAACATTGTAGTGGAAACGCATTGACATTACGCAGAACGTTTTTCACGTGTTTACTTAAAAAGCCGTAAAACAGATTCACCGGGAGACAGAACTCGGCACGTTGCGGTCACTCGGTGTAAAATCTCCTTCTGGATGCGGCGCTCCTCCGGGGCGGATTTTATTAGCCGGCTTAAACACGCTAATGACTAATCATTCTGTTTTCACAGGTTCCTTTTCCAGAGTTAGCTGCAGCGAAACAATTAAAAATAACTGTGAGATTTCATGGCCTTTCAGCTGCCTGGCAGCGCCGTTAATTTAAGGTGTGCGCGCGGCGAGGGCGCTGACTGCTCCCCCTTGTACGGTGACATCAGGCGCCGAGAGTCCGCAGCAATTAGCTGATCG
>NW_017307848.1:183503-185213 GCF_000935625.1 Nanorana parkeri
AAGGAAATATGTGCGACATGCTAACGAGGAGTCTGTGATAGCCGAGAAGATGACACAAAGTATCGGGGGAAAGTACGATGGTCCATGATGTGTAGCCACCGTGTGAGAAGACAGGCGGCCCAAACCCACCAATGACAAGCCATCGTTCCCGAAGTATTACAAACGCCAACTGACTGCAATGGGTCAACGCACCGCGCACCGCACTAACTTTATAAATGACCGTCATGGAATGACCTCGGAGGAAACTCCTTCCCCAGTGATCAGTCTGCTGCAGGCAGGAGGAAGCATTTCCTCAGTCTCCCCCCCCCAGTGATCAGTCTGCTGCAGGCAGGAGGAAGCATTTCCTCAGTCTCCACCCCAGTGATCAGTCTGCTGCAGGCAGGAGGAAGCATTTCCTCAGTCTCCCCTCCCCCAGTGATCAGACTGCAACAGGCAGGAGGAAGCATTTCCTCAGTCTCCCCTTCTCCAGTGATCAGTCTGCTGCAGGCAGGAGGAAGCATTTCCTCAGTCTCCCCTCCCCCAGTGATCAGACTGCAACAGGCAGGAGGAAGCATTTCCTCAGTCTCCCCTCCCCCAGTGATCAGATTGCAACATTGTAACTCTGCAGCAAATCACAAGGTGAGCGGCTGCAGCAGGGGGCTGATCTGTGTCAGGGCACAGCCAAAAACAGGCACCGGGATTTTCCTGATTGTGTCATCTCTGAGCCGCAAGGAAGTAGATGGTGACCCTGGATGATGGCCGAGCAAAGATGGTGCCGTCCTTCTGGAGAGAGAAGCAGATTACAGCATTGTCAGGGGGAGTCCTGTGATCTCTGTCACATGACACATTGCTCAGCGCGCTGCACATAAGATGAGAGAATACGTCTCGTACTGGGTCCGGTTTACTTTTTTTATTTATGGTTGTAGAAGCAGCTCGCCAGTGTTCTTTGCCGCAGGAAAGGAGAACTATAAGGCCCCCCCTCCCCCCTGTGCTCTCTGCAAAATGTGCCAAGCTCTGTAGTATCAGCTTATGAGGCAGAAGTTTGTGTGACCTCCAGATAGAAATGTCCTGGAACGGCTGCCAGCTCCTTTCCCTCTCTGCACTCGGAGACTATACATCAGGCTGACGCGTTTTTGGCCCGCACCGCCGCGCGCCGCCGCTCCCCGTCCAACAATCTGTGCGGGGGAAATTGATGTCGGATTTCAGGGATGGATCCTCCTGACCTCCCCGTCCTCTGCCTTCAATTATTCTCTCAGCCTCAAGTTAAAGAAAGACTCCGACTTCAACTCTGATCACATCAGCCGTCTCCGATCTGCTACCATCTACTTCTCCGCTCCGGGTGACCCCCGGCCCGCCCCTGACTGGCGGCCCATTGTCCTAGCAACCAATGAACCATGAGCGGAGAGCTGTCACATTCATGACAACTTCCAGCACATACATGACCCACTCTGAGCACCGGCGTCTCTCTGTGCACCAGATCAGAGCCGCCGATCATCTCTTCCAGTTTTCCAATCTGTAAACGCCGGCGCTAATTCTATTACAATCTGTCACAGCCGCAGCGGCAGATTCTTAAAGTGGCGCCATCTAAGAATGGCACAAGTGTCTGTAGAGCCAACAAAACCGGCACCAGGACTTTGCTGAATTCGGCACAGGGACTTTTAAAGGTCCATACTGCCTGAAAAGTGGTGTTAAAGGAGAACTATGAGGGGGGGGGGGGGGGGCCCATTAGTG
>NW_017307848.1:185666-186711 GCF_000935625.1 Nanorana parkeri
TTGTAAAGGGGAACCATTGGGGGGGGGGGGGGGTGCCTCATAGTTGGAGCCAACAATGTCACAGGTCGGATCAGTAGATCGGGAGGTGAGCGAACACATACCGGCGCTCGCTCACTTCTCGATCATCTCCCTGCAGAGAGCCGTGACTGTCACTCACTGCGAGCAGGGAATCCCCCCCACCTCCCCTCCCCGCTCCGATCGAGCGCTGACTGGTGGATCGGACGGGGGAGGGGGCGGGTACAGCTGGCTCTGCCTCTAGATAGGCGGAGCCGGCTGTCACTCACGCAGCCGGGCGGATCCAGACAGGAATGTCGCGATCCGCTCCGGCTGCGGCGTCTCAGTATACCGCGAGCTGCAGCTCCCTATATACTGAGCCTAGGGTGACGGGAGGACGCTAGTTTGTGTCCTCCCGTTACCCTAAGGAGAACTATGGGGAAAAACACTGAACCCCATAGTTCTCCTCTAGGCTGTGCTCACACCTGGGCGTACCATGGGCGCGTTTTTTCTGCTCGTTTTTTGTGTGTTTTTTTAGCATGTTTTTTCGTTCAGTGAAACGCGCCTTCGACGCTCGTTTTTATACCTCCCTGGCGGTGTGATTTTTTTATTTTCCTTTATTTTCTCTTTCTCTTTTTTTTTTATTAAACTTTCAAAACTTATCGCCGGTTCCGCCCCCCTGCAACGCGGCCGCTCACAAGGGACGGAGGCCGGAGGACACAGCGGGGATCGCGGACAAGGTAAGTCCTACGCTGTATTCCCGAGGTGTGGCTCGGGGGTTACCGCTTTAGGGCATTTTTTTCAGCGCGTTTCCATGGGCTGAAACACGCCCAGGTGGGAACCATGCCCATAGGGAATCATGGGATATCACTTGCTGAGCGTTTTTCAGCGCTTCGATCAGCCCAGGTGTGAACACACCCTTAAAGCTTTATTAACTCACACCAAATATTCCCAAGAAGACTGTGTGACCTGTTATGAGTGGAGGATGGTCGGCTCTCAAAGTCATCTTGTAACATGTTATTATGTAGCAAAGTAATTCTATGGATGATAT
>NW_017307848.1:187333-193077 GCF_000935625.1 Nanorana parkeri
GAATCAAGGGCGATCCTGCAATATGTTCCATTTTCCTGGGTTCCCCGCAGTTTCTGAACGTGTATTGAGCCCCTCAGTCGCAGTAAATAAATCCGAGTGTGATTTCTCCTCCTGCGGGGGCGGGGGGCGGCTTTTCACAAATCATAATTGATGGTTTACATGTATAGAATTGGATCGCATTGCTGATAGTTGTTACTCTGCTGTGCCGCAGGCCGACGCTGCGTTATATACCGCTCCTGTCCGCACATAAAAACCGGCGTAGTAACCATCTCGCTCGATGGTTGTTCACGGTGAGAACGCTTCACGTACCCCGCTTCTCTCTGCCCATAGGTGAAAAACCTTCCCTTGTTGCTCTGCAAACCCTGAATCCCCCCACACCCTTCACCTAGTGCCACCACCAATCCACTGCTGTCAACCAATCAGTGACTAGAGTACCGGGGGGGAAATGAAAGAGGCCGGCAGGGGATTTAATGATAGTAATACCGTCACCCGGACACAGTCCAGACTTCATACTTTGTGGGCAAAAAATGTAACAACCCGACAATGTAGCCAACAAATACATAAGGAGCTAGGGTTGCCACCTTTTCTCCCAGCGAAACCCGAACACTCTAGCGACGCACGGACATTTTTGGGGGGGAGAATGAGTTGTGGCTTATCCATATGTAAATTGCGCCACCCATTCATATGCAAATATCACAGTTGAGACTATTTCCAGTGGGGGGCCAGTAGCCCCTATCTTAATTTTGGTTGCCCCCTGTCTGCCTGACATCTTGTGTCCGCGTTTCAGCTGCCATGAAACCCGGACACAGCATTCAAAACCCGGACTGTGCGGGTGAATCCTGGACAGGTGGCAACCCTATAAGGGGCTGTTCACTGAGATGCCAAATCACCGAGCGAATTGAAGGGAGCCGAACCCCGTTGGGCTATTCACTTGTTTTCCACCGTACATCGGCTGGCCTCGACTCCCTTTGGTTCAGCCAAACAGCCTCAGCGTGTTCGGGTGAACCGAAGTGAAGAACACGTTTATCTTAGCCGATCCAACATCTGGATCGGCTGAGGGGAACATTCGGCTGTTCAGTTCAGGCACCCTGGAAGATCATTGCTGTAGAAGTTTTATGGCAGATCAGCAGCTACAATGTAATTGTTCCGTCAGCTCTGAGCACCTCCAAACTCTTCCGTCTTTATAACATTATAATATTATTATTATTGTTATTCGGGACCTGGGCGTAGGAAAGTTTGTTACCTGTCTGCTCGGCTGGCAATTCTGCAGCGTAAGGTTCATGTCGACAGCCTTGGCGAGAGAGAGATGATTAATGTCACCCGGGATATTTGCATAAGTAATTATTGCCAAGCAGAGAAATCTGAGCTGCCAGCTCCAGCGGGCGGCGTCATGTGACCGGACCGCATCTGTCCTCAACGGCCCGTTCCACCGAGGCTCCTGGCTGCCCTCTTTCTGGAATGAGAATCTCTCTGCTAGATACAGAACATTAACCCCACGAGGGGTGAGACGCGGACAGGGTGCACATTGCAGCAGTTCACATTTATAATCGTCAATTACATTTTGAAAACTTTCCATTTTTCTCAATGACGAGAACTTTGCTTGGATTTTTTTTTAAATTTAGTTTAAAACACGCAACATGCATTCTATCCCCCCCACGCGTGCATGTGCATTCCCATGCTCAGGGGAAAAAAAATGCATTTGCTTGGCCACATTTGGGGTGCAACATTGTAACACAACCGCGTTCTGTATTTGATGCACGTTCACAATTCACCTAGCTGTGAATGGGGCCTAACATGATAAGTGGCCATCTAATTCATGAAGCTCAATCATTTCGGTGAGGCCGCCCCCCCTCCCCAGTGTGACAAAAGCACCCCAAACAGAGGACGGGGTATTGAGAAAGATCCAGATATGTAAAATAAAGCAAGTAGGTTCGGATTGGATATGTTGGAATTCGGGATTTGGATCCGAAATTCAATTCGGTTCGGGTTTCAGATTCGGACGAAATCCGAATTTTGTTAGTTTCGGATGAGTTTATGAATATTGGTTGCGAATAACACAGAAAACCGTCTACAGATATTAATACTAAAGCCGAGGCTCCCAGACCCGAATGGCATTCAAGATCCGAATTTCAGAATTGCATTTGGGTCTGGGAGCCTCGGCTTCATATGTATATACTGAACAAGAATTTTCGTTACGGCATGTGACTTTTATGGCCAATCAGATGGCTTGCCGTAACGGAAATTCGTGTTCAGACCCATTCCAAAGCATTAAACAGAAAAACACATCTGATTGGCCAGAAAAGTCCAATTCAGTTTAGTTTTTTTTTTTATATATTAAAGGAGAATTATGGGGTCAGTGTTTCCCCCATAGTTCTCCTTAGGGTAACGGGAGGACACAAACTAGCGTCCTCCCGTCACCCTAAGCTCAGTATACCGCGAGCTACAGAGGAAATTCAGATGTGTCCGAATGCCCGAGTTTTGATGCGGAACGAAACGAATAGCACATGTCTAGTAGCTGCAGTCCCACATAATAATAAGAGTCCCGAAAAGATTTTATTGGATGATCAATAATATAAAAGAGCCAAACTACATACATAGTTATAAAGCTCCATGATATCAAACAAATAGATAACTTTACATTGTAAATAAAAGGACTCAAATATTACATTTCCTAAAAACTATAATGATACTATGTACAGGATTGTAATATATATATATATAAAATCTTCAGGGAAGCCGATCCCACCTCAACCTGACCACTCAACCATCACATTCTCAAACAATTCATCCCCACACAGCTCCCTCCTCATGTATCACTAGCCCCTCCTCTTTTAGATTGTAAGCCCTCAGGGGCGGGGTCCTCCTTACCATCTTGTCTTGAATTGTATTGTAATTGTAATGTCTTCCTTATATTGTACTGCGCTGCGCACACTGTTGGTACCATATAAATCCTGTATTATAATAATATATAAAAACAGTGTTAAAAGTTAAAGTGACATTAAACCCTCAGATTTTTTTAACATAAACCAATACTGTAATGTGCGCCTTACTGTAATCCATGGTTGTTTCCCTTCTCTTTGCTGCTCTTCCTTTTAAATCCTCATGTCTTCTCATGCTGGGCAGAACTTCTGTTTTGCAGCAGAGTGCCTTGTCTCTGGAATGGATACATGGTGTCTGTGTGTAGGTTCACAACCTGAGCCAGCACTACAGGAAGAGGCCCTGAGCTGCAGAGGGAAGTTCTCCCCTAGCATAAGAAGACATGAGGATTTAAAAGGAAGAGCAGCAAAGAGAAGGGAAACTACCATGGATTACAGTATTGGTTTATGTTAAAAAATCTGAGGGTTTAATGTCACTTTAAGTCACTTCTCCCTTATTCTGGAGGAGAATTAAAGGAGAACTATGGGGTCAGGGCTTTTCCCCATAGTTCTCCTTAGGGTAAAGGAGGGCACAAACTAGCGTCCTCCCGTCACCATAGGCTCAGTATACCGCGGGCTACTGAGACGCCGCAGCCGGAACGGATCCCGACAATTCTGTCTGGATCCACCCAGCTGCGTGAGTGACCTCTGGCTCCGCCTATCTAGACTGCCTTGTCTCTGGAATGGATACACGGTGTCTGTGTGCAGGTTCACAACCTGAGCCAGCGCTCCAGGAAGAGGCACTCAGCTGCAAAGGGAAGTTCTCCCCTAGCATAAGAAGACATGAGGATTTAAAAGGAAGAGCAGCAAAGAGAAGGGAAACTACCATGGATTACAGTATTGGATGGAAAACACTGACCCCGTAGTTCTCCTTTAATGTCACTTTAATATGAATATGAAAATACATTTATATACAGAACCAAATTAAACACAACAAAAAGAGATATAAACACTCATCGTGCTCTGTGATGTACATAACGATCCAGGGATTAAAACTTATATGATCTTGGACTTTATCATTTATAAATAGTATATATGATATAATAATAATAATAATGAAACAATAAGGATCGGCCAGGAATAAATAAACGCTCGTACCCGATCATGACACAAAGCGTTGTCAGACACTAATAAGGAAAACAGGAAATGTTTTCTTCTTTTTTTTTTCCAGCTGATAATAATAATGAAATCGTTCGGCTGTAATTGTATAATTGCTGTTTTCTGACATTTCTGTATTCCCCGCGGTCACCCCACGAGGATATTTTACTTTACAATTATTTATTTCGTCTCATGACAAGGAGCGCCCGCTGTATCATGACGGGAATTAGGCCTTGTCAGCTGCTTTCTTATTAAGCGACTTCTTTCTAATTAACGAGTTCAGAGGTCAAGCGAGATGTCAGCTCCCCCCGCGGACGCAATCCCAATGAGCCTCCATCACGCCGGGAAGAAGAGGTGTAAATGGAATGAGACGTGGCTTCCTTAATTAGACCTCCAGTGTGTTACTGTCTTGTATCAGGAATGGGCACCGGGAGCCGGATTTATTCACACCTGAGGGCGCTGATTCTCTTGAATGGACATTATAGGGAAACGCTTCAATCTGAGGTCAGCGCACAAAGGGGGCGGCCTCCAGGCTGAAGGACAGGAAGTATGGAACAGTCTTATCTCCTGCCATAAAATGATCCTGACCCCGTATACCAGGAGTGCCCATCTACCAGTCGATCGCAAAGCGAACACTGGTCGATCGCGATCGGCTGTGTCCTGTCCTCCCGCGGCTGCCGGCTGAATGTGTCAGACGCTGCAGACGGGAAGGGGCGCGACAACTCTCCCCGTGTGCGACGTCGGCCATATTCGGCCACACGAGCATCGCGGGAGGACAGGACGCCGGCGCACGAGAGGAGACCTGGGAAGCTGCTGCTGCGGAGGTAAGGAAAGACAGACAGGGAAGAGACAGCGGAGAAAGTGAGAGAAGAGACAGCAGAGAGAGAGAGAAGAGACAGCAGAGAGAGAGAGAAGAGACAGCAGAGAGAGAGAGAAGAGACAGCAGAGAGAGAGAGAAGAGACAGCAGAGAGAGAGAGAAGAGACAGCAGAGAGAGAGAGAAGAGACAGCAGAGAGAGAGAGAAGAGACAGCAGAGAGAGAGAGAAGAGACAGCAGAGAGAGAGAGAAGAGACAGCAGAGAGAGAGAGAAGAGACAGCAGAGAGAGAGAGAAGAGACAGCAGAGAGAGAGAGAAGAGACAGCAGAGAGAGAGAGAAGAGACAGCAGAGAGAGAGAGAAGAGACAGCAGAGAGAGAGAGAAGAGACAGCAGAGAGAGAGAGAAGAGACAGCAGAGAGAGAGAGAAGAGACAGCAGAGAGAGAGAGAAGAGACAGCAGAGAGAGAGAGAAGAGACAGCAGAGAGAGAGAGAAGAGACAGCAGAGAGAGAGAGAAGAGACAGCAGAGAGAGAGAGAAGAGACAGCAGCGAGGAGAGAGCCAAGAGAGAGGGCCGGTTCACACCACAGAGTCTGCGGTCCAGAGTGATCGGCCTCTAGAACGCAATGGCCGGCTCCCTGTGTTCAGGGGCGGGAGGGGGTGTGGGGGTGTATTGAATTCAATGGCACCGCAGCTACGCCCCCCCCCCAGTCGCAGTGCGATTGCCCGCACCCAAAACGTAGGCACGTTAGTGCACGTTAGTGCCTGCATTCCAGTCCAGTGCAATCTGGAAAAATAGCGCTTGCAGCATCTCTGCAGATCGCACTGGACCGGAACGCAGGGGTTTTTTCGCTGGTAGATCTCATTGAGCTCCTATTTCAGGAGGTCAGGTGATCTTTGGAAGATGGCAATTACTA
>NW_017307848.1:193131-195190 GCF_000935625.1 Nanorana parkeri
TTTTATGAAAAAAAGTTATTCATGAGAAGAGGAATTGTTCCCTCAGGCTGCATAGGATTCGGTGTGACTCCGCCATTACTATGGATGAAGGTTAATGTTCCGTCCTCATGCTAATCACCATATATGATGGAAACACTTCTCTGTCATTTATTACACGTATGTCACATGTTTCCACATCTCTATTTTGTGTTACAAATCTGTATCCAGAAGATGTTACATTGTCACTGGGAGCACCGGGAGCACTGGGGGCAATGGGGGCACTGGGAGTACCGGGAGCACTGGGGGCACTGGGAGTACCGGGAGCACTTGGGGCAATGGGAGACTGGGAGCAATGGGAGTACTGGGAGCAATGGGAGCACTGGGAGCAATGGGGGCAATGGAGGCACTGGGAGCAATGGGAGCACTGGGAGCACTAGGAGCAATGGGGGCACTGGGAGCACTGGGAGCACTAGGAGCAATGGGGGCACTGGGATCACTGGGAGCACTGGGAGCAATGGGAGCACTGGGAGCACTAGGAGCAATGGGGGCACTGGGAGCACTGGGAGCACTAGGAGCAATGGGGGCACTGGGAGCACTAGGAGCAATGGGGGCACTGGGATCACTGGGAGCACTGGGGGCAATGATTATACTGGTTACTCTTGTACAGTTCTTGGAGTTCAGTACCTCGGACGTTCCAGAAGTTTGTTTGGCGTCATTTATAGAAAGATACTTCGGATATAAATTCCTCTAAGTTGCCACAAAGAGTCAGAATGGAAAATGTTTCTTTTATACCGTTATACACAATTCCCTCCTCATTTATATCACATACTCCATGCTGCTAACACAACAAATAACCTTTTTAAGAATATTTTTTATTTTCTGTAAGTGAAGCTTTACAAGTCATCAAATTCCTGACGTGTCACAGTATACGGCAACATTTTTGTTCATAAAGTGACTTTGCCTAGGCTGAGATGATGTAATCAGTCTGCTGCAGGCAGAAGGAAGTATTTCCTCCTTCCCCTCCCCCAGTGATCAGTCTGCTGTAGGCAGAAGGAAGCATTTGCTCAGTCTCCCCTCCCCCAGTGATCAGTCTGCTGCAGGCAGGAGGAAGCATTTCCTTACTCTCCCCTCCCCCAGTGATCGGTCTGCTGCACGCAGGAAGAAGCATTTCCTCAGTCTCCCCTCCCCCAGCGATCAGTCTGCTGCAGGTAGGAGGAAGCATTTCCTCAGTCTCCCCTCCCCCAGTGATCAGACTGCTGCAGGCAGGAGGAAGCATTTCCTCAGTCTCCCCTCCCCCAGCGATCAGTCTGCTGCAGGCCCTTACCACCAGCTACGGTCTACCTGCATTGCATAGAATAGCACAGAGATCCAGTGATGACTAACGTATTGGTATGAATGAAGATGGAAAGGTTGATGAGGGGGGAGGGGGAGAGGGGAAAGCAGGAAAGGTCAAATGTAAGCAAATTAAACATCAGCTTTTAATTATTGGATTGAAGTGATCAGTTTATTGACCTTCCGGAGATCCCGCTGATGTGATTGTGTGAACGTGTTGTTTACACCCGGATGGTATATGTTTGCACTATACACACACAGTTTCCATCTCCTCTCCCTGAACACAAGGGGGGGGGTTTCCCTTTAAGAAAAGCGCGGCGTGTCTCCCGGCGTCGCCCAGCGGTCACCGAAGATGAAAACTTCCAGACAAGGTGAAAAACAAGTTTTTCTGTGCGGCGGAACGCTGGGCCGCCATCCGTCTTCTCTCCGCGTCAATACATCGACTTCATAGAAAGTGCTCGACGCGGAATACATTCCCATTCATTGTGAATTTCCATCTCGCTCTCAATAAGTCGATGGATTCCAGGCTCCGCGCCGGTGAGCGCGCGGCGAGCAAAGTCTGCGAGACGCAGAGGTGACCCCAACGCTACAAAGTGCAATGCAGGGGGTGCGACAACCAGCTGAAGGAGGACTAACAGCCCCAGCATGGCCTGCCAGAGTAAGGGCTAGAGCAGCTTTACCTATGCTTGAGATCAACCTTTTAGTGGCAGAGCTGCTCAGTCATTTACACTGCCCCCCCTCCCCTCCC
>NW_017307848.1:195534-201546 GCF_000935625.1 Nanorana parkeri
CTGTCCCCCCCCCCATGACTGTGTAGGGTTGCCACCTTTTCTTCAAGTGAAACCCGAACACTCTAGCAACGCATGGACATTTTTTGGGGAGAATGAGTCGCGGCTTATTCATATGTAAATATCACAGTTGAGACTATTTTCAGTGGGGGGCCAGTAGTCCCTATCTTAATTTTGGTTGCCCCCATCTGCTTGATATCTTGTGTCCGGGTTTCTGCTGCCATGAAACCCGGACACAGCATTCAAAACCCGGACTGTCCGGGTGAATCCTGGACAGGTGGCAACCCTATGACTGTCCCCTGTGTACAAAGCCAGCTCCATATAGACATAGTGTGACCAGTCTGGTGGAGGAACTCGAATGTCCTGCACAGAGCCCTGACCCCAACCCGACTGACCACCTTTAGGATGAATTGAGCATTATGAGCCAGGTCTTCTCATCCAACATCAGTACCTGACCTCACCAATGGGACAAATTCCCACAGACACCCTCCAAAATCAGGTGAAAAGTCTTCCCAGCTCCATAGAGAGACGGTGTGACCAGTTTGGTGGAGGAACTCGAATGTCCTGCACAGAGCCCCGACCCCAACCCGACTGAACACCTTTAGAATACATTGAGGATTGTGAGCCGGGTCTTCCCATCCAACACCAGTACCTGACCTGACCTCACCAATGGGTAAAATTTTCACAACCACCCCCCAAAATCTTGTGAAAAATCTTCCCTGGAGAGTGGAGCCAACTTCAGTTTGACCAGTTTGGTGAAGACCCTTTTCTGTCCCACCATGACTGTCCCCCGTGTACAAAACCATCTCCATTAAGACACGGGGTGACCGGCTTGGTGGAGGAACTCGAGTGTCCTGTACAGAGATCTGACCCCAACCCTACTGAGCACCTTTGGGATGAATTGTAGAACCATCTTTGCGGTACGATGGTCAGGTGTCCACAAACCTTCACCCATATAGTTGATATCTAACCATCTAACTTGTGTTGCCCTGTGACCCCAGATCATTGTGTCTTACTTGGTGACCCGAGAGCATCTTGTGTCCCCCAGTGGCCCTATAAGGGGAAGGGGCCGGCTATACTGAACTCAGCTCGATCAATAGTGTCCATAAGACCCAACTAATGGAGTCATTCCTGTTAGCGTCCACTGAGGTCCTCTGAGCACCGAACATGCGGGGATCATCCAAAGCCCAAATCCCTGTCCTGCCTGGAGAGCCGAGCTGGGACTGGACACCCTGAGTGACCCCTCAGGTCAGGGTGCAGTGACCCCTCAGTTCACGGTGTAGTGACCCCTCAGTTCACAGTGTAGTGACCCCTCAGGTCAGGGTGTAGTGACCCCTCAGTTCACGGTGTAGTGACCCCTCAGTTCACGGTGTAGTGACCCCTCAGGTCAGGGTGCAGTGACCCCTCAGTTCACGGTGTAGTGACCCCTCAGTTCACAGTGTAGTGACCCCTCAGGTCAGGGTGTAGTGACCCCTCAGTTCAGGGTGTAGTGATCCCCTCAGTTCAGGGTATAGTGACCCCCCAGGTCAGGGTGCAGTGACCCCTCAGTTCAGGGTGTAGTGACCCCCGTGTTCAGGGTGTAGTGACCCCTCAGTTCAGGGTGGAGTGGCCCCTCAGTTCAGGGTGGAGTGGCCCCTCAGTTCGCGGTGTAGTGTCCCCCGTGTTCAGGGTGTAGTGACCCCTCATGTCAGGGTGTAGTGACCCCCGTGTTCAGGGTGTGGTGACCCCTCAGTTCAGGGTGTGGTGACCCCTCAGTTCAGGGTGTAGTGACCCCTGTGTTCAGGGTGTGGTGACCCCTCAGTTCAGGGTGGAGTGGCCCCTCAGTTCAGGGTGGGTGCGCTGCCTTTGTTGTCATAACCTGAGATGGGGGTGACGGCGGCTCTGCTGTACATCATCGTCGTCTCCTCGGCACACCTGACATTACACCGCGTCTGCCTGGCGGCCATTGTTGTGCCAGGTGCCGCATTCCTCGCGCCGCGCCGCCACAAATTGTTTTCGTTCCGTCAGCTGCCGCTTTGTTTTCTTACCGTCTGTGTTCTGGAATCTTCCATCCAGGAGACACGACGACGTAAGACTTGTGATGTGGGGGCTGCAACAGGAGGTCACATGGAGTGCAGATTACCCCTCGGCCCTCCGTGATGGCGAACAGGGACCGCGCCACATAGAGACAGAGCCGAGCCAAGGGCGCTCCAGACCTAGAAAAATCGCTTTATCCCGATACATCTTCATCAGAATGTCACGGCTGATTGGACTCATTCATCGTTCAAGAAAGAAGCGCTCAGCATTACCTTCTGTGCCCACAGGCTGCTGCTGGTGCAACCCCAAGGCTGCAACCCCACAAAATAACAAAAACAAGTTCTGTTGTCTGTAGGAAGGAAGTAGGGGGAAATCTCTGTACAGAGGAGCTTACACTCTAATGTCCCCTCCCCCCCACAGTCACATCAGTCTCTGTACAGAGGAGCTTACACTCTAATGTCCCTTCCCCCCCACAGTCACATCAGTCTCTGTACAGAGGAGCTTATATTTTACTTCCAAATAAAAACAATTGAAAAAAATCCTATAGAGGCAACTCCCCGACTTACATACGGAGGCCATTACTGTACAGCGGGGGTAGTTGTAATGCTACCGCGCTCGTGCCGATGAGGAGCGCCCGCCTTTCTGGGTCTGGTTCGTAGTACTTGAGACCTGTGTCTATGCGGAGAGCTTCCATCAGACAAAGATCACAATCTTCAAGGACAATAATTATCCACATAGCAGCAGAGATGAGGAGTGAATTGTATACAGGAACTTCCTTTTCCTTTTCTTCTTCTTCTTATTATATTCAGACTCGTACTGATCTATACTGAACTAATGTAAAGAGCACAAAGATCCGGCCGATGTCTGCGGTCTCCCAGGTAACAGCCGTCTTCATGCACAGAAAGGTAGCATCGGGGTTTTGCTGCAATTGCAAAGGGTCGCGCCAACAACCCTTTCTGTTAAATCTGAATTGCAACCAGGAAAACAGTTCCCGGGACTGGGGGTTCCCCTTTAAGAGATGTTATTTTTATAAAGGTGACATCTTGGCCCCCCCTGCCCCAGGGCTGGCTATAAGAGGTAGAAGGCTAATGGGAGGGGTCCAGGTGAGAGTGTGATGTCATTAGGCAGTGATGTAAGATGCCACCCATGCACTAAAATTCCCGGCCTCATTATTTTTGCTCGGGGGGAGGAGTTGCGGGGTGTCCGGGTGAACGTTTACTGCTTTATGTCCAACACAGTGTGTGACGGTGACATTCCTAAGTAGCACACTGGATCTGGCACAGTGGGCATTTTCTGGACTCTCCCATGATAAAGAACACTAACCTGACAGCGGTAAGGGCAGGGCCGGATTTCCCAGATGGCCCACCGAGGCCCGGCCTCGGGGCAGCAGGGAGTAGGGGGGCAGCAGGGGTGTGGAATTCCTATCTCCTGACCCCCGGGACATGCAGTTCCGGACGTCAGGCGGGTAGTTGTTTTTTTTCTACATTTAGCCCGGCTTCGGGCAAGCAGAGCTAAATGTACAGCGGGGAAGCGGCCGCTTTTTTTGTGCAAGTGATCCTGGTGATGTCACCCAGATCACTTGTATGCAGCCTGCAGGTCTGCCATTCTGCATGGGGTTGGGGGCGTTGGCGGGTAGGGGGGCGCATTGAGAAACCTGGCCTTGGGGGAACAGAGAGAGTAAATCCGGCCCCAAGTGATCTCGGCGGCATCTCCGGGATCACTTGTACAAAACAAGCGGCGGCTTCCCCGCTGTACATTTAGCTCTGCTTGCCCAAAGCCGGGCTAAATGTAGAAAACAACTACCCGCCCGGCTTCTGGAACTGCATGTCCCGGGCTTTGGGCGATAGGAATTCCACATGCTGCCCCGAGGCCGGGCCTCGGTGGCCTTGTGAGAAATCCGGCCTTGGACATCATCATACTCATCTCATGTAAGAGAACGGATATTGACAGTCCAGTTCAATCTGAGAGCGGATGTCTATTTCAGACCTAAAAACATCTCAATATATTAAGTCAGAATGGTCCAGATGCCGGGCTCGGATCCACAAAATGTGTTTTTATGGTTGTTCTTTGTTATCATGTAAGATTTGTTGTATTGTGGATGTTGGGGATTTCAGGTTCTCTGTTTGTATTTGTTTTATAAATACGAATCTTTATTAAAGGAGAACTATGGGGTCAGTGTTTTTCCCCATAGTTCTCCTTAGGGTAACAGGAGGACACAAACTAGCGTCCTCCTGTCACCCTAGGCTCAGTATATAGGGAGCTACAGCTCGCGGTATACTGAGACGCCGCTGCCGGGACGGATCCCGACATCGATGTCTGGATCCGCCCAGCTGCGTGAGTGACAACTGGCTCTGCCTATCTAGAGGCAGAGCCAGCTGTACCCGCCCCCTCCCCCGTCCGTTCCGCCAGTCAGCGCTAGCGGATCGGAGCGGGGAGGGGGGAATCCAGCCCCTCCCCTGTCACGGCAGAGAGCCGTGACAGGATCGAGAGGTGAGCGAACGCCGGTATGTGTTCGCTCACTTCCCGATCTACTGAGCCGACCTGTGACAGTCTCATTGACACAGGTCGGCTAGAACCATGAGGTGAGTGAAAAGCACCCCCCCCTCCCCCATAGTTCTCCTTTAATAAATAAAATATAGAGAACAATATATAAAATGTTAATTACGCTCCCACGGCGGTGAAGAAAGATCAATGGTTGGCTGAATGTCTCTTTATTCTTTGTGATACAATGTATTTGTTGGACGCCCTCGGGCTCTCCACCTGTCGCTGCGCAACCGGAGATGGGAATGTGGCTTATCGTACCCAATCGCAGAGAACACGACGCCTTCCGGGGATGTCAGCGACCCGACAGCCGCAGACTGCAGAGCGCAGACAGCGGGTGACCTCCACAAGGTCCTCCTCACATTGTTACAGGAGATGTTTTCAATGCCGCTTGTCTGTATACGTATTGAAGGTGAAATTTCAGACCCGCCACACTTAACGCGCTTATCGAGTGCCAATTCTCCTCTTACGAGATTCATTTGTAAACAAGATTTATTCAAATGTGTCCGCTGGTCTCGGGGGAATGTCAGGCGTGCGATTCCTCTCGGTGAGCAGAGCCGCCCCGGGGATGAGGATATCTGTTCATTCCTGAGAAAGGCGGATCCTGGCCCAGACACTCCAACGCCATTTATTACTCCACCCGATCGCTGGGCGATAGTAGCCGATAGACCGTCCACGTCCCCCCGGGGCTAGGCCTGGGCGCTCATCGCCAAACCGCGGGGAATGTACAAGCTGCATGCATATTATCCTCGTTGTGTATAATGAATAAACCAGCAAAAATAAAGGATCAGCATACAAAAGACTCGCACACAGAGCCACAACAATCTCATAGAGACATCAACAGGTTAATGTGATCGTAAACATCATTTTTAATCCTTTTAATTTTCATTAAAAGAGAGCTATGGGGTCAGTGTTTTTCCCCATAGTTCTCCTAAGGGTAACGGGAGGACATATACTAGCCTCCTACCGCGTGACCCAAAGCTCAGTATATAGGGAGCTACAGCTTGTATACTGAGACCGCCGCAGCCAGGACGGATCCCGACATTACTGTCTAGATCCACCCAGCTGTGTGTATGATTGACAGCTGGCTCTGCCTATCTAGAGGCCCGCCCCCTCCCCCGTTCTGCCAGTCAGCGCTGGAGGATCGGAGGGGGGAGGGGGGGGGGGAATCCCTGCAGGGAGCCGTGAGTGACAGTCACCACTCTCTGCAGGGGGATAATCGAGAAGTGAGCGAGCGACGGTATGTGTTCCCTCACTCCCCGATCTATTGAGCCGACTTGTCACACTTTCATTGTCACACGTTGGCTCCAACTATGAGGATGAAGGATTTTCACTCACCTCATAGTTCTCCTTGCAGCGAAGGCTGCGGGGGTAGCCTTCGCTGCAAGGGTATAGGACACTTTTGCAAGGAGTTTCACTTTAAAGGAGAACTATGAGGGGGGGGGGGGGGGGGGGGGG
>NW_017307848.1:201565-207875 GCF_000935625.1 Nanorana parkeri
CTCAAAGTTCTAGCCGACCTGTGACAATGAGACTGTCACAGGTCGGCTCAGTAGATCGGGAGGTGAGCGAACACATACCGGCGTTCGCTCACTTCTCGATCCTGTCACGGCTCCCTGCCGTGACAGGGGAGGAGCTAGATTCCCCGCTCCGATCCGCCAGCGCTGACTGGCGGAACGGACGGGGGAGGGGGTGGTTACAGCTGGCTCTGCCTCTAGATAGGAGGAGCCAGCTGTCAGTCACGCAGCTGGGCGGATCCCGGCACAATTTTCGTCATCCGCTTCAGCTGCGGCGTCTCAGTATACCGCGAGCTACAGCCTAGGGTGACGGGAGGACGCTAGTCTGTGTCCTCCCGTTACCCTAAGGAGAACTATGGGGAAAAGACTTAACCCCATAGTTCTCCTTAAAAGCTTGCTACATCATGTCTTTCTATGGGTATTCAGAATTGTAGTGAGTTCCTGGTGGTTGCCATGGGTTACTGCACTTTTTTGCCCTAAGAAACAAAAGATAGCACAATCCTGAAGTCGGAGGGCAGAGGGTGTCATCTGGTCGCGGTTTGTCCAGTGCGGCGTCGTTCCGCTTTTCATGCATTGCCGAAGACGTTATTATTCCAATTCTGGAAAAACAAACGTCCCATTAAAGTGAAGCAATTAGCCTGATTCTTCCCTCCAATAAAGATCTCGCTGTAAAATAAACCCACTTCAATCAATTACATCTCTCCTACTTTATATATACTTGTAATCATCCTGCGAGTCATCGGCGTGTCTGGGAGCTGACCGGTCCGCCATATGTCCTCAGCCCGCGGTCAGGATAACGCCTCCCCTCTGCTCATTCCATCAAACTCCCATGTAATACGTTGACGCTGCCCAATGCCCCGGATCCCCCCATCCCTACACAGGAGAAGAGATCCCAGGATGCGGAAATGATTTCTTACCCTTATACACTATTATGTCATCAGATTATACATTATGATTATTATTATATTATTATTACATTGTCAGATTTAGTTTTGGATGGGGTGGGGAGGGGAGGAGTTCAAATATCGGTCATTTTTTTGTGACACCCCCCCCCCATTGTGGCATTTTTTCCTATGACGCCCATACAAATAATGGGGGGTAGGGCAGGAAGGCACAGATAGGGAGAATCTATTTATTATACCCACCCGCAATCATAGCAGCCAGTTATTAACAGGTCGCGGCAGAGGGAAGTCCCGTTTAGAGCAACCCTGGGTTCACACCTAGGCGTATTGTAATATGCGCGTCTGTCGCGCGACCGCGATTCGCGGTAAAAAAGTCGCGCGACCGTCGCGCGATTCCAAAGGCTACTTGGCTGTATCCCGATGGAAAACGCCCTACAAAACGGCCCAAAGTAGTACCTGGACCTTTTCAGGCGTGGGCCGTTTTGTAGGGCGTTAGGGACGGGCGGAGATACGCCAAGTTGGGAACGAGACCATTGACTACAATGCAATTTATATTTTTGACCGTTTTGTAGAGCGTTCGTCGGGCGTAGGACGCGCTACAAAACGGTCAGGTGTGAACGGGGCCTTAGTGATAACATAAAAACCTGGTACCTAGAGGAATAGGATGATGGGAGAGGGTTGCCTGTGTCTCACAGGTGCAAGTGCAAAATTATTTTAAAGGGCAAATATAGTATATTTCTACTAGCACATCTGCAACGTTTTTGTATTTTTTCCTTATTTTTTGTGTTTTCTCTTGTTTTTTTTAAAACTTCTGAGGCAGTGCGTGGCAATGCCACGGTGTAATATGGCAACTTTGGCGCCCAGGACTCTCAGCCAGAGGGGCTGAGAGGTTCCACAATGTGAATACCTTTTGGAGAGGAGGAACTGGCTGTTCAATTCCTTCCAGGTTTTCCGGACTATAGTGGGATGGGATCTCCAGTCCTGGGGCCAGGTGTTGCCAGTGGCCAGGTTGGGCTGATCGGGTGGCTGAGAGCGGCCTTATTAGGAAGCCAACCCAGTGCTTTAGAGGAGAGTTGTGGGTGTGCTGTAGGCACACGGCGACAGGCAGACGCTGCTGCGTGCACGAGCACAAGGGACACAACCAGGAAGGCTGGAGAGGTCCAGAACGACCTGTGACAATGAGACTGTCACAGGTCGGCTCAGTAGATCGGGAGGTGAGCGAACACATACCGGCGTTCGCTCACTTCTCGATCCTGTCACGGCTCCCTGCCGTGACAGGGGAGGAGCTAGATTCCCCGCTCCGATCCGCCAGCGCTGACTGGCGGAACGGACGGGGGAGGGGGTGGTTACAGCTGGCTCTGCCTCTAGATAGGAGGAGCCAGCTGTCAGTCACGCAGCTGGGCGGATCCCGGCACAATTTTCGTCATCCGCTTCAGCTGCGGCGTCTCAGTATACCGCGAGCTACAGCCTAGGGTGACGGGAGGACGCTAGTCTGTGTCCTCCCGTTACCCTAAGGAGAACTATGGGGAAAAGACTTAACCCCATAGTTCTCCTTAAAAGCTTGCTACATCATGTCTTTCTATGGGTATTCAGAATTGTAGTGAGTTCCTGGTGGTTGCCATGGGTTACTGCACTTTTTTGCCCTAAGAAACAAAAGATAGCACAATCCTGAAGTCGGAGGGCAGAGGGTGTCATCTGGTCGCGGTTTGTCCAGTGCGGCGTCGTTCCGCTTTTCATGCATTGCCGAAGACGTTATTATTCCAATTCTGGAAAAACAAACGTCCCATTAAAGTGAAGCAATTAGCCTGATTCTTCCCTCCAATAAAGATCTCGCTGTAAAATAAACCCACTTCAATCAATTACATCTCTCCTACTTTATATATACTTGTAATCATCCTGCGAGTCATCGGCGTGTCTGGGAGCTGACCGGTCCGCCATATGTCCTCAGCCCGCGGTCAGGATAACGCCTCCCCTCTGCTCATTCCATCAAACTCCCATGTAATACGTTGACGCTGCCCAATGCCCCGGATCCCCCCATCCCTACACAGGAGAAGAGATCCCAGGATGCGGAAATGATTTCTTACCCTTATACACTATTATGTCATCAGATTATACATTATGATTATTATTATATTATTATTACATTGTCAGATTTAGTTTTGGATGGGGTGGGGAGGGGAGGAGTTCAAATATCGGTCATTTTTTTGTGACACCCCCCCCCCATTGTGGCATTTTTTCCTATGACGCCCATACAAATAATGGGGGGTAGGGCAGGAAGGCACAGATAGGGAGAATCTATTTATTATACCCACCCGCAATCATAGCAGCCAGTTATTAACAGGTCGCGGCAGAGGGAAGTCCCGTTTAGAGCAACCCTGGGTTCACACCTAGGCGTATTGTAATATGCGCGTCTGTCGCGCGACCGCGATTCGCGGTAAAAAAGTCGCGCGACCGTCGCGCGATTCCAAAGGCTACTTGGCTGTATCCCGATGGAAAACGCCCTACAAAACGGCCCAAAGTAGTACCTGGACCTTTTCAGGCGTGGGCCGTTTTGTAGGGCGTTAGGGACGGGCGGAGATACGCCAAGTTGGGAACGAGACCATTGACTACAATGCAATTTATATTTTTGACCGTTTTGTAGAGCGTTCGTCGGGCGTAGGACGCGCTACAAAACGGTCAGGTGTGAACGGGGCCTTAGTGATAACATAAAAACCTGGTACCTAGAGGAATAGGATGATGGGAGAGGGTTGCCTGTGTCTCACAGGTGCAAGTGCAAAATTATTTTAAAGGGCAAATATAGTATATTTCTACTAGCACATCTGCAACGTTTTTGTATTTTTTCCTTATTTTTTGTGTTTTCTCTTGTTTTTTTTAAAACTTCTGAGGCAGTGCGTGGCAATGCCACGGTGTAATATGGCAACTTTGGCGCCCAGGACTCTCAGCCAGAGGGGCTGAGAGGTTCCACAATGTGAATACCTTTTGGAGAGGAGGAACTGGCTGTTCAATTCCTTCCAGGTTTTCCGGACTATAGTGGGATGGGATCTCCAGTCCTGGGGCCAGGTGTTGCCAGTGGCCAGGTTGGGCTGATCGGGTGGCTGAGAGCGGCCTTATTAGGAAGCCAACCCAGTGCTTTAGAGGAGAGTTGTGGGTGTGCTGTAGGCACACGGCGACAGGCAGACGCTGCTGCGTGCACGAGCACAAGGGACACAACCAGGAAGGCTGGAGAGGTCCAGAGGGTCGGTGACCCTGAGATCCCTGTCGGGGAGACAGAGAGGGACAGTGACCCATGAGCGGTGAAGACCAGAAGTCTTGGAGATGAGGGAAGCTGCTGAGGACGGGATATTCAGGGAAAGTCCTGGGACTATAAGGCCTGGTTCACACCTGGGCGTTTTGTAGCGCGTTCCTACGCTCTGCAAAACGCTCAAACAACGAAATCCCATTATTTCCTATGGGTGTGGTTCACACCTGGGCGTATTACAGGCCGTACAAACGCGCTACAAAACGCCCTACGCCCAAAGAAGTACAGGAGCTTCTATGGGGCGTTTTTGTCGCGCGTTTCCATCGGGATACAGCCAAGTAGCCCTCGGAAACGCGAGTTTGTCGCGCGGTAAAAACACGCGTCACGAATATTCGATACGCCTAGGTGTGAACCCAGCCTAACACTGGGAGTGTATGGGACAACCAGATGTCGGTGAGACCAAAACATGATGTGTTAATGAGAGTCCAATGAACTGTTATGCTTCGTTTATGCTGAAGAAAGGAGAGTTGTTTTGTGATGTTCATGGACTGTTGACCTTTTGAATGAATAAAGACCGTCCTTTTATGTTAAAGTCGGCTTCAGGATTGGTCACTTAGCACGCGCCATTGTGCTATATTCCCCAAACTATCACACTTCATATGCCAATAAAATACAAACACACAAAAAAACCCTCCAGCATTGACACAAATTCCTTCTTCCCCCCACCGCAAGCAATGGTTCGTCCCACTGGCTTATATGTCCTATAATGATGAACAAGCCAGTGGGAGGAACTATTGCATGCGGGGGGAGAAAACAGATATTTCACCAATCTGGCTGGTCTAATAACTGCAGCTGGCGATCACTGAAGAAGCAGCAATTGAACAATGGGCTGCCAAAATTTAGGTGGAAAGCCTCTTGTATTACAGGTATGTCATCCTTTACCAGTGAGCCTCTGCTGGTGTGGTCACTTTCAGGGCCGGAATTACTCTCTCTGCTGCCCCAATGCCAGGTTCCTCAATGCTCCCCCCCCCTGTATGCAGGCTGCATACAAGTGATCCCGGCGACATCACCGAGATCCCTTGTACAAAACAAGCGGCGACTTCCCCGCCGTACATTTCACCCTGCTTGCCCACAGCCGGGCTAAATGTATAAAAAAACTACCTGCCCCGGCGCCCAGAACTGCATGTCCCCGGCATTGGGAGATAGGAATCCCACACTCCTGCTGCCCCTCTGCTCCTTGCCGCCCCTCTGCTCCCTGCCGCCCCTGTGCTCCCTGCCGCCCCTGTGCTCCTTGCCGCCCCTGTGCTCCCTGCCGCCCCTGTGCTCCCTGCCGCCCCTGTGCTCCCTGCCGCCCCGAAGCCGGGGCTCGGTTGGCCTTGTGGGAAATCCGGCCCTGGTCACTTTCAGGGTTCAATGGGTTTTACACGGCTTCCGAGGATTCAGGAGTCTCCTTTGGGCATCAATCTGTGTCAGTGAGTTTTTTGGGGGGTATTTTATTGTTATTTGATGTTCTGAATAACCAATAAAAAAAGGGAAAATAGATGACATTAGGCTTATCAATAAGTAGTGATTGCTACAGTGGCGTAACAATCGCCATAGCGACCCAGGCGGCCGCTATGGGGCCTGGGCACAGGGGGGCCCGGCCAGGGCATCCCTCTGATGCCGTGTGGGCCGCCTGGGTCGCTATGGCATGTAGGGGTGCTGGCGGTCACTGACACAGCTCAGCAGCGGCGCTTCCCCTCGTAGCCACTGCGGAGCTGTGTCAGTGACAGCCAGCAGCTACGGCAGAAGAGGATAGCGCTCGCAGTGAAGGAGCTACCCCGCCTACTTTTACATCACTGGCCAGCAACCTAATAGCAGGTGGGGCCAGTGATGTAAGAGGAGGCAGGGCCCGTCGATAGAAGAGGAGGCGGGGCCTGGGGCCGGAAGAGGAGGCGGGGCCCGGCGACCACGGAGGCGGACAGCGCTGACAAGTAAGAGGTGTGAAGCCCATCTGAGACACAGCAGAGCCCACTATAGAGAGTCTATGTTGGGCTCTGTAGGGTCACTCTCAGGTGGGCTGTTTGGTATATCAGGTGGGCTCTGCAAGTGGCATTACTAGCAATCACGGGGCCCCATACAAAATTTTGCTATAGGGCCCTGTGATTTCTAGTTA
>NW_017307848.1:208343-223523 GCF_000935625.1 Nanorana parkeri
GGGGCCCGCCTAAGAGAAGCCCCGCCTCCTCTTACATCACTGGCCAGCGACCTAAGAGCAGGTGGGGCCAATGATGGAAGAAGAGGCGGGGGCCCGTCTATGAAAGAGGAGGCGGGGCCCGGGGCGGAAGAGGAGGCGGGGCCCAGGGGCGGAAGAGGAGGCGGGGCCCACGGCAACCACAGAGCCGGACAGCGCTGACAGGTAAGAGATGTGCAGCCCATCTGAGACCCTGCAGAGCCCACTGTAGAGAGTCGATGGTGGGCTCTGCAGGGACACTCCCAGGTGGGCTCTGCAAGTGGCATAACCCCATACAACATTTTGCTATGGGGCCCTGTGATTCCCAGTTACGCCCCTGGATTGCTATGTGTAGCAATGACAGTTCCCAACAACATCCATAGCTGGGTACAGTGGTGTCCATCATGGCGGCAGGAGGTGCCAGGTTTGGGATTCTCAGTCTGGTGGGTGTCCCGGGTCGTCCTCCTGTTTTGGATGTCGCTCATTTAACGCGGACGGGGGGCACATAATATCGCGTGTTTTCTCAGCCACCCGATCTGAAGTCTGGACAGCCCCGGAGAGAGAAGAACACAATGACTTGTTAATGAGGGGAGAATATGTGACTTCATACATCAGCAGAGCTGACTAAACTGTGAGTGGGCGGCTCAGACGTTACGCCATGGCTGGGCTGCGTTCACATCGGACGCTGGGAGGCGAAGGGAACGCATATTATATAGAAATGTATTACATGCCGAGCATCGGCCGCTGATTAGAACATGGAATACCGGCTCTCATTACAACAGCACCCCTTCAATCCGATAATACTCACTTCTGTTATGAGGAGCCGCGCGCACCAACGTCACCAGAAGACATGTGGATCGCGCAGCAATCACTTCCCTCTGAGCCGGAGGAATGTACTGACATTAAAAACTCAATAACACGGAATAGGGATTAAAGACATGATTTTGGCAAATTGTTTCCCCTAAAAACTCAAGCTGGGGACCCCTCTAGTGATAGATCTATATAGAGGGATCAGGACCTCCTTCCTCCTGCTGGGGACCCCTCTAGTGATAGATCTATATAGAGGGATCAGGACCTCCTTCCTCCTGCTGGGGATCCCTCTAGTGATAGATCTATATAGAGGGATCAGGACCTCCTTCCTCCTGCTGGGGACCCCTCTAGTGATAATAAAGATCTATATAGAGGGATCAGGACCTCCTTCCTCCTGCTGGGGACACCTCTAGTGATAATAACGATCTATATAGAGGAATCAGGACCTCCTTCCTCCTGCTGGGGATCCCTCTAGTGATACCTAAAGATCTATATAGAGGGATCAGGACCTCCTTCCTCCTGCTGGGGACCCCTCTAGTGATAATAAAGATCTATATAGAGGGATCAGGACCTCCTTCCTCCTGCTTGGGATCCCTCTAGTGATACCTAAAGATCTATATAGAGGGATCAGGACCTCCTTCCTCCTGCTTGGGATCCCTCTAGTGATAATAAAGATCTATATGGAGAGATCAGGACCTCCTTCCTCCTGCTGGGGACCCCTCTAGTGATAACTAAAGATCTATATAGAGGGATCAGGACCTCCTTTGAACGCGGGATGATTGTTGGCGCTCGGAGCCATGGAGCGAGTATCAGCAAAACAGCAGAATTGGTTACATGTTCAGGAGCGGCTCATTGTTAAAGTGTTTAAAGACCGGACTGTCAGCCGAAAATCTGGGTCTGAACGTGCGAATTGTGGCCGTCAGCGACTAGTCAATGTTAGGGCAGAACGGGGGAGGGGCAAGACTGGTACAAGACAACAGAAGGGCCACAGTGCCGTGTCAGATTCCTCGCATCACCTTTCATCATCTCGCGGAGTCACCAGGCGGCCCAACCAAGTACTGATGGGGGGGGTCATAATAATCCGGCCACTCGGTGTATTTTCTTCTGCATGTTACATCTAACAAAACATTTTGTTGCTTATGATATAAATATTAAACTCTTGTTGGTTCTTGTCGACCTTTCTTCACTTTTCGGTGACTGTAACCAAAATCGGACGTCTTCTATATCGAAAGGGATAAAAAGAGGTCGCTATGAAGGTGTTTCGGATCTCAGAGGGGTCACACGTGTCCTCCCAAAACCGGCAGGCAGGCCACTGAACGTGTTAGAAATGGAAATTCACCCATTAAATATTTCTACGAATCAGAGACGAGCCCTGCTGCAATTATCAGCTGCAGCGGGGGATGTGTGCGGCGCGCGGTGTACGGAATATTATATGACAGAATAAACATTATGTGTTAATGGGAAGTGGCGATCCCGCGGTGAACATGTGATTATGAGAGTGTTTATCACAACATCTGATGTGGAGAATACATTCTCAGGGAGTCCTAATCAGCAAAGTTTGTGCACCGCGAAGATGTGTTACGTTGTGTCACCCGGAATGGAAGTTCTATTATTGTGAACACAGGAGGGGGGGCGGCCATGATCAGTAACATTGTTAGATGGTACAACAATTATATGGATTTGGTTTACCTCGAGCTGGATCAGAAAAGATGGACAACCTCTGTGACACAGATCAAGGATGGGAGACGTGATTCCGGCAAAATGTTTTCCCTACAAAATGATACATTTTTTTTCTCAGGTGTTGTGTGTTTATTTACATTTTACTTTTCTCTTCGGTGAATGAGCAGCGGTAACAACAACCAACTCATTCACAAGGGGGTGGGGAGGGGGAGGTCTTTATTTTAGGTTCCCCTCTGGAATAAAGACAGCTCTCTCTCTTATCTACACCTCCTCCTGCCACTCTCTCTCCTTGTACAGGGTGACTGGTCTTGTCTCCGCCCCCTCCTGTAATAAAGACCGCTCACTGCTCCTCTCTCTCCTTATACAGGGTGACTGGTCTTGTCTCCACCCCCTCCTGTAATAATGACCGGCCACTGCTGATCTCTCTCCTTGTGCAGAGTGACTGGTCTTGTCTCCACCCCCTCCTGTAATAAAGACCGCTCATTGCTACTCTCTCTCCTTGCTCATGGTGACTGGTCTTGTCACCAGTGGTGAGACAAGTTTTTTTACATGCTGGCTTGTGAGTGTGCCATGATACCTTTCCACTGTTTACTGTTCAAAGCCCATTTCGTGCGCACCTTACTGTATAGCTGGTGACAAATTGTTGAGTGCGTTTGTCATTTGTTTTGCTGGTCTTGTCTCCACCCCCTCCTGTAATAAAGACCGCTCACTGCTGCTCTCATCATCATGCAGGGTGACTGGTCTTGTCTCCACCCCTCCTGTAATAAAGACCAGTCACTGCTGTTCTCTCTCTCCTTGTGCAGGGTGACTGGTCTTGTCTCCATCCACTCCTGTAGTTTCCTCCAGTGGGTGGGGCCTGCTTAGCCCATCCCACCACTCTATTCTCTGCACAGGCAATGTACAGCACAGTGATGATGTCACTGCTACTTATGAAAGGTACTATCTGGGCTTGCAAAGACATTTGGTGCACATAAAATGTGTTTATATGCTTTGTGTCTATTGAGGAATATTTAAATAAAAGCTTTTAGATGTAACCTCACACAGCTACCAGCATACAATATTTTTTTTGTCATAGTGGTCCTTTGATTGAACACACCCCCTGCTGCGTACTTGTGACAGTTGTAGAAAAAATAATAAAAATGGGCAAATTCACGGGTGAAAATAAAAAAAAAAGCAATTATATCGCTGACCTTTATTACAAGGCCCCTTCTATCTATTCCCGGCGACGTCCCTCTCTCCAATGGCTGACTCCATCGTCATTAAATATCCCGAATAGTCTGTCATTTTCCTCCCATCATCAGCTTTATGGAGCGTAGACTGTCCGGACATGTATCCATTGTATAGCTCATTTCCCCCACAATGGGCAGCGCGACTTTCCATAAGTGTAATGGCTTGTATACTCCGCTGGGCTCCGTGCACAGGCCGCCCGTGTCGCGGCTGGTTAGCGAGGCCCGCGCTGCAATTACGGCGATGAATTTATAACGGCCCGGGTGCGGAAATGCTGTTTTCCAGGATGGCTCGTGCACGCCGTCACATCTCAATTACCCCCCCCCCCCGGAGGCTGCCATTAATTGTTGCTCATAGTCATTCAGATTGCAGTTTTGTTTTCATGGCTGTCTACGCCGCGGATAATTAGCGATGACGTCTTGCTGAGTCTTCAATCGCCTCCGAATTAACAACTAATGAGTTTGTCCCGACCCGCCGCGAAGATCACCTCCGGGGTGCCGGGTCCGTGACAAGGAGCTCGCCGAACGCTCGATACAAAATCAATAATGATAATTTCTATGATATAAGGCTTTGCCAGCCCCGCCATCGATCCCCCGTGTGCCAGCTTTCATCATGCCTTCGAAGAACGCGGGCGGTTATCGCGCGTGACGCCGGCGCCGCAGAGGGCGAAGCGCGGATGTATAACGAGGGAGATAACAAACTCTGCGGGGTGCCACTGCACCCGGGAATTCGATACAAAGTCACAACTCTGTGCAGTGAAATCAGAGGAAGCAATTTTAGTAAGGCTGGGATCACACCTGGGCATTCCTCATATGCGCGTTCGCGCGTTTTCGGGCCGCGCGTCTTTACCGCGGTTTGCGGTCCACGAAACGCGCATAAAACGTGCGTTTACGAAAGCTATCAGGCTGTATCCCAATGGATACGCGCGGAAATACGCCCCAAAGAAGCTCCTGTACTATTTCGGGCGCAGGGCGTTTTTCAGCGCGTCAAAAAGCGCTGAAATACGCCGAGGTGGAAACCATGCACATAGGAATTAATAAGAGTTCACTGCACCGATCAGCGCTGAAAAACGCCCGGGTGTGAACCCGGCCTTAAGGAGAGGAGAAGCTGTCTCTCCTCTCTCTCCAGTGGCTGTCTCTCCTCTCTCTCCAGTGGCTGTCTCTCCTCTCTCTCCAGTGGCTGTCTCTCCTCTCTCTCCAGTGGCTGTCTCTCCTGCACAACTGTGCAAGACTGAAGGGGAGGCCGGAGTTCAGCTTCATTTAAATATATTCCTCAATAGTCACAAAGGATGCTGGTTTCATGTTTTTTTCGGACGGCAAAGGCTGTACGGAATGCAGGTTAGATTGCTGCAATCTCTTTCTAGATGTAGATGTGTGCCCTTTAACAACAACAGTCGTAAGAGTTCCCGGCAGATCCCACAATTACATTTTCTTGCAGTCTTTATTTCCGCCACTAGATGGAGACAATGAGAACTGGAATTCGTATACTCCTTGGCTCCATCTAGTGGTGGGAATGACATGTGAACGGCATTCACCCTGCGATACGCTGTATGGAACATTAATATTATTATTATTATACAGGATTTATAGAGCACCAACAGTGTGCACAGCGCTGTACAATATAAGGAAGACATTACAATCACAATACAATTCAAGACAAGATGGTAAGGAGGGCCCTGGATAATTTGTGTCAATTGTAGAAGTAGTCATCACCTTTATCTGTAGTAGGCATAGTATGAATCTAACGTCTGCTGAAAAAGTCCACCATTCCCACGGGGTGCACTTACTTTATCCGACGACTCGCCGTTGTCGGGCCACGTAAACACTGGTTAAGGCCGCGGCGAGGGGGCAGAACCTCGATATCTGCTTCCAATAAGTCACGCTGACAAGCTGCTGGCAGACGTTTAAATAAAGTTCTGTAAAAAAAAAAAAGAGTAAAAACACAATGGAAAAAGTGAAAATCTGTGTTCTGTGTTCTCGGGGCGCCGCCATTGTTCAGAGACGGAAAAAGAAACAAAATGAAAGATAATGAAAAAAAAAAAGGTTTTGGCAGATTTTCCTGTTTTGATGTTAAACGTGATGCAGAAATATTTGTGTGACTCAGGAGAGGCGCGGGGAGGGACAGCACATGGACAAGTCAGAGATCCGTCCCGGCCTGAGAAAAGCTTCTGGAGCGCCGCTGGACAAGGCATGCTGAGAGTTGTAGTACGGCACCAAATGTAAAGATTGTTCTAGAGTGAAGAGCTGGATGGTTGAGAGTTTATGTCGGGAATTGTAATCATCCGGTTCTGTGACGGAGAATAATTATTAGATTGTTGGCAAAGAGCATATCCTGGGAGTTGTAGTCCCCTGTCAGCTGGTAGAATGTGTATATCCTGGGAGTTGTAGTCCCCTGTCAGCTAGCAGAATGTGTATATGCTGGGAATTGTAGTCCCCTGTCAGCTGGTAGAATGTGTATATCCTGGGAGTTGTAGTCCCCTGTCAGCTAGCAGAATGTGTATATGCTGGGAATTGTAGTCCCTTGTCAGCTAGTATAATGTGTATATCCTGGGAGTTGTAGTCCCCTGTCAGCTAATAGAATGTGTATATCCAGGGAGTTGTAGTCTCCTGTCAGCTAGTAGAATGTGTATATCCAGGGAGTTGTAGTCCACTGTCAGCTAGTAGAATGTGTATATGCTGGGAGTTGTAGTCCCCTGTCAGCTAATAGAATGTGTATATCCAGGGAGTTGTATTCCCATGTCAGCTAGTAGAATGTGTATATCCTGGGAGTTATAGTCACCTGTCAGCTAATAGAATGCAAGTTCATCAGTTCTGGTATAGAAGGGGAATAGAAGATACAATGTAATCGCTCCGCCCTGAATGGCTTCTGTCACCCCCGTCCATCCAACTGGGGAGGTGTATCACGTTCTCTAATTTCACTTTCGGGGTCCTCTTCTACCTTCTGCATCCTCCCTTATATCCTAATAGATTGTAAGCTCCTCCCCTTCTGTATCCTCCCTTATATCCTAATAGATTGTAAGCTCCTCCCCTTCTGTATCCTCCCTTATATCCTAATAGATTGTAAGCTCCTCCCCTTCTGCATCCTCCCTTATATCCTAATAGAGTGTAAGCTCTTCTACCTTCTGTATCCTCTCTTATACCCTAATAGATTGTAAGCTCTTCTACCTTCTGTATCCTCCCTTATACCGTAATAGATTGTAAGCTCTTCTACTTTCTGTATCCTCCCTTATACCCTAATAGATTGTAAGCTCTTCTACCTTCTGTATCCTCCCTTATATCATAATAGAGTGTAAGCTCTTCTACCTTCTATATCCTCCCTTATACCCTAATAGATTGTAAGCTCTTCTCCCTCCTGTATCCTCCCTTATACCCTAATAGAGTGTAAGCTCCTCCCCCTTCTGTTACTCCATGTTGGTGAATGATGTGTAAAGCAGAGATATAATAATAATAATACATTCCCCATGTGGCCGGAAGCCGGCAGTTTCTATAGAAGTGGAATCAGCATTTTAGCTTGTGGTGCATGCTGGGACTTGTGGTTCTCCCGGCAGCTGTATGACCGCCCCTTGCTGGAAGTGCAGAATCCCTCCCGGTGGTTACACATGATTCATTACTTGGCCCGGTGTGCTGCAGCCTCGCTCAGACAAATGCGACGTCTTCCATGAAGGGAAGGTAATGCCTTATTCATGGATCTCTGCAATAAGCTCGCTGTAGGGGCCCATTTGTGCTCCAGATGTTTGGGGAGAATTCTGGGCCGGGGGCCAGCAGAGTGCGTCCTCCTCCGGGAGGTGAGAGGCTCTGATGGTGAGAGAGTTGGACGGTAGCGGCGATCTTTCCCGGGAATCTTGTTCCCATTATCTGGTTGTTGGAGTTAATCGAATGTTCCCCACAATAGGAGATATTTTACTATGGTGCCGCCAGGCACAAGACCGCAGAGAGGGTCCGGACACTGCTCCAGTCTATGTGAGCACCATCACTAACCAACATCGCGCAGCAAATGGATTTATGGCTGCGCGCGGCTGCGGTCGAATAGACGTAACTTTTTCGAATGTTCTTTTCCCCCCGGGGTATGAGAGTTCAGCTGAGGCCGCAAATTTAGGAGGATAACTATTAGGATTTTGGAGTCTTATGTGGAATATGATGTACGAGTCGCCATTGATGTTAGATTAGTGCCGCAGTACGGACAGCCATGACCAGTGCCGGGACCTTCTAGGACCGGAGGAGGCAACCTCGGCACTCCAGCTGTGGTTAAAAACACAAATCTCATCATGCCTCTGTCATTGGCAGTCATGCCTATGGCTGTCAGAGTGTTGAAATGCCTCATGGGACTTGTAGTTCCACAGCAGCTGGACTGCCAAGGTTGCCTATCCCTGATCCGGAAACCAAAAGGGCCAAAGTGCACCACTTCCCCCCTCCCCCGATGAGCTGCGAACTTATTTAGCTGCATAGGTTGTGGGTAGGGTTGCCACCTGTCTGGGATTCTCCAAGACAGTCCGGGTGTCAGGCCAGCTGAAACCCGGACACAAGATGTCACAATGTCAGGCAGACAGGGGCAACCACGGAGTCCTGGTGGTCCCATTTGAGTGCATGGAGGTGGCACGGGACACAGAGGAGTCTGAAACACAGGGCGCAGATAAGTCTAGAAGGGCACAGTGGCTCTGCTGTAGGCAAATGTGTTGCTCACTAACTCTCCTCTCTCTCCTGGCTGTCTCTCTTCACTCTCCTGGCTGTCTCTCCTCAATCTCCTGGCTGTCTCTCCTCAATCTCCTGGCTGTCTCTCCTCAATCTCCTGGCTGTCTCTCCTCTCTCTCCTGGCTGTCTCTCTTCACTCTCCTGGCTGTCTCTCCTTCCTCCCTCTGCTGGCTCTCTCTCCTCCCTCTCCTGGCTGTCTCTCCTCCCTCTCCTGGCTTTCTCTCCTCCCTCTCCTGGCTTTCTCTCCTCCCTCTCCTGGCTTTCTCTCCTTGCTCTCTCTCCTGGCTGTCTCTCCTCTGGTTGTCTCTCCTTGCTCTCTCACCTAGGTGTCTCTCCTCTCCCGAGGTGTGGACGGCAGCTCTGCCACCTCTGATGTCGGAATCACACACCTCCAGGCACTGCAGCCTTTTCCCTCCCTGACTTCCGATGTGTGCAGCGCACATGCCACATGACATCTGGAGGCATGCCTGCTGCACCACTCTGTACCCAAGATCTAAGAATGAAGATGGCTCCACCAATATAAGAAATCATTTAAAAACATGCTGACTTGGTGCTGTATGATACCAATAGCTGAAGGACCTGGTCTCCTTGGTACCACGATTTTGAAGACTAGATCTGAGCCATAAATCTTCTTCCTGCATAATGTGAGGCACCTGGGCCAGGGAAGATAGACCTTCGTAGCCCTTCACAGCTCTTCATAGCCATTCACCGTTCTGTGCAGCCCTAACAGACCATCACAGTCCTTCACAGACCTTCAACACCCTTCATAGCCCTCCACAGCTCTTCACTGCCTGAAGTGCCATCAAATCTCTGCCCGATTCTTCCTGAATTCACTGACTTTTTGACCTTCACAGACCCTTATAGACCTTCAAAGACTTTCATATCCTTTCACAGCCCTTCATAGTCCTTCACAGACCTTCATAGCCCCTCACACACCTTCACAATACACGTGTCTTCTTGCTGTGAAGTCCATGTTTGCTGTTTCCCATGTATCAGTCCAGCTACCCCATGCAATATGAGACTACTACTCTTCCCATCCTTTGTTTTACCTTCACAGCCCTTCATAGACCCTCACAAACCTTGACAAAAGCTTTCACCTTCTTGATGTGTATTCTATCTCTGCTGTTTTCCATATATCTGTCCTACCGCCGTGCCCAACATCTAACCTCTACTCTTCCTGTCTACTGAGCCAATCCAGTAACATATGAGCCTCCTCCACCTACGGCCAATCACATGTTTGGAACCTGAAGAAGCGCTCTCACTGTTCTCCGCAGCACATCAGCACTGCAGTCTGGTTAGAATCTGAGGAAAGCAGAAATCACCGACACTCAGTAAATATCTTTGATGTCCATTTAATCGGACCAATCGTGTACAAAATAGCGACGTTTCGGGACCGCACGGGATCCCTTCATCAGTGCGACAATGTATCAAGTTGTACAATGTTACTTGTGATGAAGGGATCCCGTGCGGTCCCGAAACGTCTCTATTTTGTACATGACAATTGACGATTGGTCCAATTAAATGGACATCAAAGATACTTACTGAGTGCTGGTGATTTCTGCTTTCCACTGTTTGTTGCACGGTGCCACCCGTGACTGTCACTGCGAGCACCACTACAAGTACTTGGGCCGGGAGCGCTGTGAGGAGTGCAGAGGGACTATTTTCTACGTGGTTAGAATCTGAAACATTTAAAATGTCACAACTTTCCTAATCTACTTTTTCGGAATGTATAAAAATAACACTTTGGATGGAGATACATTTTAAACATTATCAGGATAACTAAAGTATCATCAGTATGGAAGCTTTTCCTCCTCATGGGAGGCTGCAAATGTGTCTTCTGTCTTTCCCACATCATTTTTAATTTTCATCTGCTATCGATCCGACTGCCAAAAGAAAAAAGAAATCAGAATATTTGCCAAGTCTGTCTTGAGGAAGAGAAAAACGATGCAACTTACATTACTATAATTGCAACAATTACATTTTTAGCCTGCGATCATTCCCCTGTGGAGGAACATTTACGTGTTTGCTAAAATTAGCCCAAGACAAAAACTTATGAAGAGATTACCGTCCAGGTGCAAATCATTTTTTGGGTTGCAGACGTGTGTCCTGCGCCTGCATGTAGGCCACAGTCTGTCTGGCCAATGCTCTCCAGCGAGGAACGCTGTGAGAACATTGTAAACTATGGGGTTGGTGGGTGTCACAGGGATGAAAGCAGTGGACCCACCTGTGTGAACAGGTGACATGGAGACCTCCAGGGTGCAGAGCCTAAGGTGCGCATGGGGGGTTCCCTCATGGACGTGGCTTGGAGCTGCATGCTGACCCCTCAGTTCGCCCAGCTCTAACGTGTGAAGAATAACTTTCACTTGCAGAAATGGAAGGGCACCGGATCATACCAGTGGCTGTGGAGGAGACAAGAACTGTGCAACGGAGAGGAACTTAGGAGTGTGGATCAGACTAGGGCATACTACACCACACCAATGCAAAAACAGACCTGGCAACAGGATTATGGACCATGCCAGAATAGGTGGAAGCATGGGTCAGGAGTGTACCAGACCTACAATGGACTAGACCAGGCAGCAGGACTGTGAACCATGCTAGAATAGGTGGAAGAATGAGTCAGGAGTGTACCTGACCTACAATGGACTAAACCAGGCAGCAGGACTGCAGACCACACCAATGCAGGCAACAACAGTGGAGTCAGGAGTGTACTGATCCAACAATGGATCAGACCAGGCAGCAGGACTGTGGACCACGCTAGTGTAGGTAGAAGCAGGGATCACCACCATGCCGAATGAAAAGTGGACCAGACCGGGTAGCAGGACTGCAAACCATGCTAGAGTAGGTGGAAGCAGAGGTCAGGAGCATTCCAGACGAACAGTAGACCAGACCAGGCAGTAGGACTTCAAACCATGCTAGAGTAGGTGGAAGCATGGGTCAGGAGTATTCTGGATGAATTGTGGACTGGACCAGGCAGCAGGACTGCAGACCACACCAATGCAGGCAACAGCAGTGAAGTCAGGAGTGTACTGGTCAAACAGTGGATAAGTCCAGGCAGCAGGACTGCGGACCACACTAGGGTAAGCACTAAGCAGTAACATGGGTCGGGAAATGTTCAAGAAACCAAGAAAGGGCGCAGAGAACACTGGCTAGCTAACGAAGTTGTAATGAAGACTAAAGGTGGTGGCACTTACGCGTGATTGCCAGGATCTGGAGATGGACGGCCGGTATGGAGGATCGGGGCACTCGTGGTGTGGTTCCGACTGTAGTCGATGTGCTGATCCGAGAGGTACATCCACAGGAGAGTGTCTACACACATCCACAGGAGAGTGTCTACACACATCCACAGGAGAGTGTCTACACTCTCCTGTGGATGTACCTCTCGGATCAGCACATCGACTACAGTCGGAACCACACCACGAGTGCCCCGATCCTCCATACCGGCCGTCCATCTCCAGATCCTGGCAATCACGCGTAAGTGCCACCACCTTTAGTCTTCATTACAACTTCGTTAGCTAGCCAGTGTTCTCTGCGCCCTTTCTTGGTTTCTTGAACATTTGCATTCACAGGTTCTCCTCCTGTTTTCCAGGGCTGCATACACGCCTCTAAGCTAACTCTTTGCCCATCCGAGAGCGCTGTTTATATGTTTTTTCTGCAACTTGGGTCGGGAGCATACCAGACAAACAGTAGACCAGACCAGGCAGTAGGACTGCGGACCACACGAGGGTAAGCAGCAACATGGGTCGGGAGCATACTGGACGAAAGTGGACCAGACTGGGCAGCAAGGACTGCAGACTACACCAGGGCAGGTGGAGACACCGAACCAGAAAACGGACCAGACGTTGGGGCAAACGTCAGACAACCCGAAAGGTCTCAGTGTTTGCCGTCTCCGGAAGTCAGTCCAAGGTCACAAACAGGTTGGCAATAACTCACCAGGGAAGGCTCAGAAGCGTAGCTCGGGCATCAGCCATGTGTGGTCCTGGGAAGGCAAAATATAAGTAAATTAAACATCAGCTTTGAATCTGACACAAGTCCCGGAGTGAGCGAGCCGTACAACCGTTGCATTGCTTTGGCGGTCATTCTTGCAGTAACATATAGAAGGAACATATGGGCGCGATGAAGGCGGGAAGACGCCAGATGAACGGCCTGCTGAGGTGACAAGCTGCGATCGAGCCCTTTTCTCTGGGAATGCCCCCCATGTAAACGATTCACCCCATCACCAGTCAGCGCTGATCGGATCTGACAAAACACCTGTTCCGGAATTCGCACCTGGCTCCAACGGAGCCGCCCCCGAGACAGAGGAGAGTTATGCTGCGCGGAGAGCCAAATCAGAACCATGCGTCTCTTATTAACAGACACACACACGCAGCCAAGCTCCTGTACCTGCCGGCGTCGCATTGTCTTCTTCTGCCTGAAAGTTCATTCTTTTATATTATTATTTCTTTTTGCACAAAGTGTTATTTTGGAGAAAACTTTTTTGTGTTTTTGCAATAATAACTTATTTTTGCAGGTCTCCCCCCTCCCCCCGCCCCCACCACTACCAGCAGCTTCTATTATTGAGCTGTACTTATTGCCCGGAAACAAATAATAAAGAACAAATATCAGCCGGTGACTTCTTTTGCCCTTATTTAGATGGAACGGCCTGGCTTTTAGTGGTGTGCTGTTGCTTGGCAACCTCCAAATTGCTCTGTAGATTATTACGACCTTCGCTGGGAGTTTGTGATCTGGATAGTCAGTTATTTTATCAGCGGGATAAACCAGGCTGGCCGGGCGGGGAGGAGGAAATCTGATTGTGGTTATGTTCCGTACTGGCACTGCAGGGGTGGTTCTGGAGGGTGGCATGTGGAGTGACACTGGAAAGAGGCATGGAGGGTGGCATAGTAGGTGTCATGGAGGGTGGCATGTAGAGTGACACTGGAGAGTGGCATGAAGAGTGTCATGGTGGGTGGCATGGAGAGTGACACTGGAGGGTGGCATGAAGGGTATCATGGCGGGTTTCATGGACAGTGGCATGGTGGGTGGCATATGGAGTGGCATGGTGAGTGGCATGTAGCGTGACACTGAATGGTTGCATGGAGGGTGGCATGGAGAGTGACACTGGAGGGTGGCATGGAGAGTGACACTGGAGGGTGGCATGGAGAGTGACACTGGAGGGTGTCACTCTGCATCGCCTCCTACTTGAAAATGGATTAGGCTGGGCACGGGTGGCATTGACTTGTTGCTGGATATTTGATTGCAGCGACATGTGACCCGTACAAGGGGTGAGGGGCATTCAAAGTATATTCCCAGATAATCTTTTCTCTTCAGGTTTGGAGAGGGTGGGGGAAGGTTGGAGGTGCTAAAAGGGGGCTGGCAATACTCTCATACTTCCCAACATTATGATCCTGGATGCCGAGACATTGTTAACCCCTCCCACAATCCCCAATTTTTTGGGTTGGTCCGCCTCTAAATACGCAGTGCCCACCCACTTGTGGCCCTAACCCCCCAAAATGAATGCTTTTTTTGAGCTAGTGTCTATGTGCAGTAACTCAAATAAGGTTGAGGCTGTGATCCCCCAACTGGAGTTAAAGGAGAACTATGAGGGGGGGGGGAGGGGGTGATTTTCACTCACCTCATAGTTCTAGCCGACCTGTGACAATGAGACTGCCACAGGTCGGCTCAGTAGATCGGGAGGTGAGCGAACACATACAGGCGTTCGCTCACTTCTCGATCCTGTCACGGCTCTCTGCCGTGACAGGGGAGGGACTGGATTCCCGCTCCGATCCTCCAGCGCTGACTGGCAGAACGGACGGGGGAGGGGGCGGGTACAGCTGGCTCTGCCTCTAGATAGGAGGAGCCAGCTGTCAGTCACGCAGCTGGGCGGATCCCGGCACAATTGTCGGGATCCGCTTCAGCTGCGGCGCCTCAGTATACCGCGAGCTGTAGCTCCCTATATACTGAGCCTAGGGTGACGGGAGGACGTTAGTTTGTGTCCTCCCGTTACCCTAAGGAGGACTATGGGGAAAAACACTGACCTCATAGTTCTCCTTTAAATGTAGTGTTGTTGGCATAGTGTATATGTAGTCTGTATCAAGAGACCATTGCACCCACTTTACAGGTTGTGCCCGCCCAGATCCCGCCTCTAAATATGCTGCACCCGCCTACTCATAGGCTTGAGCCCCACAATGAATGCTTTTTTGAGTTACTGAGCATGTGCAGTAATTAACCCATGTGCAGGTGTACTACGGTTTTGCACATTTAGGGGTTGTGGGGGGACCCCTAAATGACAAGTCTTGGTGGGAAGGCTTCACGGTAGATTGAGAGATGGCGGGATTGCTCCAATAGCTAGATTGGCAACCCTAAGGACTTACAAAGGGATATTGAGCATTTGGGATCTAGAACCACAAAACCTACACCATCTTCCTATTGCCCCCGTCACTTCCTGTTTGTTGTTCATGTTGTCACCAGAACAGGAAGTGGGGGGAAAAAATCTCCTCCATAAGAGCATAAACCCGGCAAAGGCTCTAACCCTTCCCCACTAAATCCAAAGTGGGTGGAGTTACACTAAACTTCAAAGAAGACACATTATTGGAGCGGGTACAGCTGGTAGGTCAGCCGTTACCTTTACCTGACCCTTTTAAATTCTGTTTTATGAGACAATGTAACTATACGGGTTATGATCGCAGGAATACAAGAACCCTCCAACAAGGTGGCCGCACCTACGTAGAGCCCCATAGACTTCTATGGTGCAGGCGTGACCAGGAGAAACACGAGAGGCCGCGCA
>NW_017307848.1:223625-227599 GCF_000935625.1 Nanorana parkeri
CCTGTCACGGCAGAGAGCCGTGACAGGATCGAGAGGTGAGCGAACGCCGGTATGTGTTCGCTCACCTACCGATCTACTGAGCCGACCTGTGACAGTCTCATTGTCACAGGTCGGCTAGAACTATGAGGTGAGTGAAAAGCCCCTCCCCCTCATAGTTCTCCTTTAACTTATAAACATTCCTCCCCATGCCGAGATACAGGAGATGAACCCTTTCCACACCGTGGAGGTCAATCCTCATCCCATGAGATCTTCTTCTTGGATGCGGCGGAACGCGATCGCTTTAAGCCGAGATCTGGCCGTGGAATTTTGCCAGAAAACTTTTGTTTTGTGTTTCCTTTGCTGACTTCCATCTGCCAGGCCGGAGCTATCGGTGCCGCCGGTTCATCAATCATCCGGTACCAGCGGCCGATACACGCGCTGCACCGTGATTACAATCCTGTCCGCGGGGAGCCGCCGATGAAGTCACTCCGGCTGGGTTAATGGAAGCGTCCGGCCCGAGGCGGCATTGCAGGCCCCGCGTCCAAATGTTTTGTTTGATTACCAGATAGAAACTCGAAGTCATAAAATGAAAGGAAACTAATTACACGCAAAGTTTTCGTTCTGACCATGAGGAAGGAAAACACATAAAACCCTCCGAATCCCCTCCGGGGCAGCCGGCGAATGTGTCCTCCGGCGGAATCTTCTAGAGGTTTCACGGGACAAGTTCCTCACCGTGGTTTGTGATAACAGGGAGGACTGGGCTGGAAATAAAACAAACGCCCAGCAGGTTCAAACCGTCCCAAACTACAGCGACGCTGGACAGGAAAATCTACATAATGGACCCTGGGGCAACTGTGACCCACTCTGCCCCCTAAGCAACTGTGACCCACTCTGCCCCCTAAGCAACTGTGACCCACTCTGCCCCCTAAGCAACTGTGACCATCTTGTGTCCGGGTTTCTGCTGCCATGGAACCCGGACACAGCATTCAAAACCCGGACTGTCCGGGTGAATCCTGGACAGGTGGCAACCCTAACTCCATCCTTCCCTTCAGTCTTCTATCTGACCTCCGTCCTTCCCTTCAGTCTTCTATCTGACCTCCGTCCTCCCCTTCAGTCTTCTATCTGACCTCCGTCCTCCCCTTCAGTCTTCTATCTGACCTCCGGCCTTCCCTTCAGTCTTCTATCTGACCTCCGTCCTCCCCTTCAGTCTTATATCTGACCTCCGGCCTTATCTGTGGTCTTGCACAGTTGTACCGGCTCCTCTCCTGGACTGGAATGGCTTCCTCCGATGTCACTGCACACTGGTAGTTTCTCACAATGTTCATTAGAAGCTGCAGCAAGTCAGCTAGAGCTCCGCCTCCTTTCCTGGCTGGAAGACGTCCAGCATCGTCTAGCACTTTGCTCCCCATCCTGAGTGTCCCTGGCCCCGCCCCTTTCATTCTTTGGATTGCAGAGACATTTACTGAGCGTCGTTCTGATTAAGCTGCGCCAAGCTCAGTGACAGAGGTTGCAGTGAATGTGTTCCAGCATTGTGACCCCCTCCAGACTTTGCTGCGCTTTGTTTGGGCAAAATAACCAATCCCGGTATTTACGCCGAGCGCGGCTTCCCCGGCTTATGGCGGCCCGCGGGAGCTCGCTGCGCGCTGAGAGATTGAATTGAATAATCGCGTACGGCTTCTGCTAATCATCGCTCAATCCGAATCCGGCAAGTCTGCGGCTCCCCAGCAGCGCCATATTCTGTGCAGGGCGACCCCCCACCCCCGGACATTGTAATCTGCGACCACTTCTATGCCGAGCGCTCGCCGCAATGCCGGGGGCCGCGCACCTGCCAATCAGCGCATGAAGGGTTAACGAAGGCGACATTCCAGCCGGGATGATGAATACGCTCACATGTCACCGCAACGCTCACCGCGCCTTCCATCTCTGCCACTGTAATTTAAAACACACGTCTCAGGGAGCCGGAAATACATCTGGTGTGCGAAATAAATGTACGGCGCGCAATCGCCACTTATATTACCGCCAGACCGCGCGGGGACCTTTCCAAATGTCAGGTTATGTATATGTGTGCGTGTGCGTGTATATATATATATTCCGTGTCAGAATATTAGACACATCACTTCCAGACCTTCATAAAGGTATATGGAGCGATGCTCTGCAGATCTGTAGAGAGGTCAGTGGAGGAATAATCTGCAGAATATATCAATATGTACCTGTCAGGAGGGAGATGGGACGGAGCAATACTCTGCAGATCTGTAAAGGGGTCAGCGATGGAATAATCTGCAGAATAAATCAATATGTACCTGTCAGGAAGCAGATTGGATGGAGGAATGCTCTGCAGATCTCTAGTGAGTTCAGTGATATAATAATCTGCAGAATATATCAATATGACTCTGCCAGGGGGGAAATGGGAGGGAGTAATGTTCTGCAGATCTCTAGAGGGGTCAGTGATGGGATAATCTGCAGAATATATCAATATGGATCTGTCAGGAGGGAGATGGGACGGAGCGATGTTCTGCAGATCTCTAAAGAGATCAGTGGTGGGATAATCTGCAGAATATATCAATATGGATCTGTCAGGAGGGAGATGGGATGGAGCAATGCTCTGCAGATCTATAGAGAGGTCAGCGATGGAATAATCTGCAGAATATATCAATATGTTTCTTGGGGGGAGATGGGAGGGAGCAATGTTCTGCAGATCCCTAGAGGGGTCAGTGATGGGATAATCTGCAGAATATATCAATATGACTCTGCCACGGGGGAAATGGGATGGAGCAATGTTCTGCAGATCTATAGAGGGGTCAGTGGTGGAATAATCTGCAGAATAAATCAATATGACTCTGCCAGGGGGGAAATAGGATGGAGCGATGTTCTGCAGATCTCTAGAGAGGTCAGTGGTGGAATAATCTGCAGAATATATCAATATGTCTCTTGGGGGAGATGAGATGGAGCAATGCTCTGCAGATCTATAGAGAGGTCAGCGATGGAATAATCTGCAGAATATATCAATATGTTTCTTGGGGGGAGATAAGAGGGAGCGATGTTCTGCAGATCTCTAGAGGGTTCAGTGATATAATAATCTGCACAATATATCAATATGACTCTGCCAGGGGGGAAATGGGAGGGAGTAATGTTCTGCAGATCTCTAGAGGGGTCAGTGATGGGATAATCTGCAGAATATATCAATATGGATCTGTTAGGAGGGAGATGGGATGGAGCAATGCTCTGCAGATCTATAGAGAGGTCAGCTAAGGAATAATCTGCAGAATATATCAATATGTATCTGTCAGGAGGCAGATTGGATGGAGCAATGCTCTGCAGATCTCTAGTGAGTTCAGTGGTGGAATAATCTGCAGAATATATTAATGTGTCTCTTGGGGGGAGATGAGATGGAGCAGTGCTCTGCAGATGTGTAGAGAGGTCAGTGGTGGAATCATCTGCAGAATATATCAATATGTACCTGTCAGGAGGGAGATGGGACGGAGCAATGTTCTGCAGATCTCTAGAAGGAGCGATGCTCTGCACATTGTTCATTTTCGGTATACAATAATAACAAGTTTTTGCGCTCCATGTGGAATCTTCTCGCCGGTATTCGGCCGCCTCCGTCGCGCTCTTCTCGCCGTTCAATCTGACTTGTAATTTTGGGGGAAGTTCCGTCGTTTCCGTTGTCACGTCTGACAGATGCTGATTGCGGTTCTGTGACAGGAGGTGACACGGGGGAGGGGTATGAATACACCTGGGAGCGCGGCGTCCTTCTCACCGTCTGCTGGGTTCCGTGTATGGCGCTCGCCGCGGGTTGGCTGCGCCGTTCTATAAATGGAGGTACATCTGCGCCATTATGTCAGGATGGCGGCACACTGGGAAGCGTCAAGCTTTGTGTGACAGAACAGGCAGCAATTACCTGGCGGCTTCACGCCACAGCGAGTCTTTATTGGGAACATTAAACCAGACGCACCGCCGTCAGCTTCTGTCACCGCGGAACTGTCCCCCCCTCCCCC
>NW_017307848.1:227735-233287 GCF_000935625.1 Nanorana parkeri
TCACCGCAAAACGTCTGCCGCTCGGGGGAGGGGACCTCCTATTCACACCATGCATTCCACAATGCTGGCCCAACAGATTTCACCGTTGGGGAAAAGGCGGCGGCCATGATGGTGTCACCGAACTTTCTCCACCAACTGGCTGTCTGCGCGGAACTGCTGTAATAAAGACCGGTCACTGCTGCTCTCTCTCCTTGCAGGGTGACTGGTCTTGTCTCCGCCCCCTCCTGTAATAAAGACCGCTCACTGCTGATCTCTGCTTGTGTAGCTTGACTGGTCTTGTCTCTGCCCCTTCCTGTAATAAAGACCGCTTACTGCAGCTCTCTCTCTGCTTGTGCAGGGTGACTGGTCTTGTCTCCGCCCCCTCCTGTAATAAAGACCGCTCACTGCTGCTCTCTGCTTGTGTAGCTTGACTGGTCTTGTCTCCGCCCCTTCCTGTAATAAAGATCGCTCACTGCTGCTCTCTCTCCATGCGCAGGGTGACTAGTCTTGTCTCCGCCCCTTCCTGTAATAAAGACCGCTCACTGCTGCTAATCTTTTTATTGAAAGATTCAAGCAACTTTTATACAAAGGTAACAAAACATAAACGTAGTGTAAACTGTACAAAAATCAAAAATAAATAAAACAATACTCCCCCATATTATATACATGTTGTATACACAGACAAGCAATAAAGCCTCATCACTGTACAAAAGGACTCAAGCGTAAAGATCCACCAACTATTTACATAAAGCAGCAGAGAAGGCCTAAGAGGCACAACCCGTCACCTATGCGCGCAGCCATTTTTCAAAAATCTTAAAGAACAAAAATCTAGGGTGATAAGAGACAGACAGCCACACACCCGGAGAGAGACTCCTGCAAGTCAGGGAGGCCTGATACCCCTCCACGCCTTCAACCAAGCCCCCTGCCTCCACTTGTCTCTCTCAAGCACCCGAATCTTCCCCACCGCATGCAGAATGTCACTCACCACCACCGGGACAGGAAGGATTTTATGCCGAATGGAGACCTGACACCGTGCATTCCACGTGAAATAACGGACCACTAGGCTGACTAAAAAAAGTGTATCCAAACAAAAAACCCCTCCAGCATTGAATGCTCCATACACCCACTCGGCATAACTCAGCCTAGAGAGGAAAGGAACACCGAGGCCCCGCCCCACCTCTTTATATACCTCTATGTTAAAGGGGCAATGAAGCAGAAAATGGTCCATGGTCTCCACCGTACCCGCACACTCCTCTCGAGGACAACCACGTTCCATCACACTGCGGTGTTTCAAATTGCCCCCAACATAGAGCTTCCCATGGAAGCACATCCAGGCTAGATCCCTGAATTTAAGCGGCACCCTGTCCATGTTAATCAATCGTAACCCTTCCCTCAAAATTGGGCCTGGGCAATCCTTTAAGGCCAGTGGGTCATGAAAGGCTTCGCTCAAGATCCGGCTCATAAGGACTTTCCTCGGAGCAGACTTGAGATCTTCAAGGGGGCAGCAGATCAGAACTGGGGGGCAGCGGATCAGAACTGGGGGGCTCCTCATCCACCTCCATCTTTGCCATTCTGCCAAACCTACGGTCATTGTGGAATTTTTCTTTGAACGGCCCATCTCGGCCTTCCAAAATGGCGATAACGGTCTCCTGTTCCTCCACCTGGAGTTTCACCAATTGGATCTCCGAATCCATGGAGCCGCGTCTCTGGCTGAACAGACCTACACGGTTCTTCCGTAGCCGCTTTAGCTCGGCTCTCAGCTTGTAAAGCTTATCCCTCTCCTTGTTCAGGGATTTTATGCCGGCCACCACTCTCTCCCGTACGGATGCGGCCCCTTCCCCTTCACCAGGGGCGGACAAATCTCCAGCTTCCGATTGCACAGGTGCAGGCAACTCGCTCATCAGCCCAGGAGACTGAGAGCTCCCAGCAGGAGAGGCCCCGCCGGCCTCCATGGCTTCCCCAGGAAGGAGCCAGGAGGGCTGGGATAGATGAAAAAAACACAAGCTCTGGAGCAGTTTCAGGAACACACACCGCTCACTGCTGCTCTCTCTCCTTGTGTAGGGTGACTGGTCTGGTCTCCGCTCCCTCCTGTAATAAAGACCGCTCACTGCTGCTCTCTCTCCATGCGCAGGGTGACTAGTCTTGTCTCCGCCCCTTCCTGTAATAAAGACCAGTCACTGCAGCTCTCTCTCCTTGTGCAGAGTAACTGGTCTTGTCTCCGCCCCCTGTACAGCACAGTATACATCCTGTGAGGCTACTGAGGAATATATATAAATGAAAGCTTTGTGCCCGCGGGGTTCAGCTTTAGCTTGCCCGGGTCCAATATCATGGCTCACAAGCACCTTTGCGGACAGTTGTTTGTTTTCTTTATACTGAGGGAGGTATTTGGGTAAGTTTGGGACTGTACAGCACAGTATACATCCTGTGAGGCTACTGAGGAATATATATAAATGAAAGCTTTGTGCCCGCGGGGTTCAGCTTTAGCTTGCCCGGGTCCAATATCATGGCTCACAAGCACCTTTGCGGACAGTTGTTTGTTTTATTTATACTGAGGGAGGTATTTGGGTATTTTTGGGACTTTTGTGAATTTTGTTATCTATGTCTGTGCAATAAAGTTTTTGCATTGGTTAGGGATCCGATGACCTCTTTCTTATTTTTGTTTATCATCACAGCACCCTCCCTCACTACTCCTCTCAAGAGCCCTCAGTCGTGATGCAAGCAGTGCGCCGGCTCCTGGGAGGAGTTATGCAAATATCGAAACGCAGCTCGCAGTGTGCAGTGAAATCAGAGGAAGGCCTTTCAGAGAGGAGCCGGTACAGCTGTGTCCATAGTGAGGATTCACGTGGAGATTCACCCAGTTTTGTTTCCGGATCTCATCGTTTTCTCTCTTTTTCTCATTCCGCTTTGTATGATTTCCTGCGATATTCAGAGCAGTGGCGTAACAATCACCATAGCGACCCAGGCGGCCGCTATGGGGCCCGGGTCAAAGGGGGGCCCGGCCAGGACATCCCTGATGCCGTGCGGCCTGCCAGGGTCGCTATGGCATCTCATGCTGCTGGCCCCTAAGGCCTGTCAGCGTGGTGCACTGGCACTTTATTAGTTATGCACTCTATGCACGATTGCACGTTTGGATTTTTTTAAAAGCATTGACACACAGATGCTGAAGGTGCAGGTTTCTTCGGGGCCTATTCCTGATGCTGGGAGGAGATTCTGTGCCTTGTACGGGGTTCTCTGTCTCCTCCCACCCAGGAGGGGGGTTTCTCTTCGGGAGATCAGTAGAAAGGCATCACGGCACACTCACAAACCAGCATGTAAAACAACTTGTCTCACCACTAAGGACAATGACAGAGGTTTGGATACACGTCTTCTGCAGAGGATGTGAAAGCCGCACTGCCGCGCCAAGGCACCTCTTATAGTGCGGTCCTAACTCTAAACTATGAGAGTCTCCATCTTGGAGCACATGGGGGCAGAAGATATCAAATTGTGTGAGTCACCCTCAGGTGGGCTGTGTGGGATCTCCGGTGGGCTCTGGAAGTGGCGTAACTAGAAGTCACGGGGCCCCCGTACAACATTCTGCTATGGGGCCCTGTGGTTTCTAGTTACGCCCCTGATTCAGAGGAAAACATTTACCATGCGGCAGATTTACTGATCCCGTTGCCGTGACGTCCTCCTGGCTGGGAGCCATCTTGGAAGGTGAAGGATCTCGGCCTGTGTCACCCGGCGGCGGCCCGGCCCGTACACACCGCCATTCATGAATATGTATTTTTACCAGGCGAGTCACAATGGCCCGGGCGAGGCTTTTCCTGGCAGCGCACAGACCGTGAACAACAATCAGCATCAGGAAGTGGAGGGTCCCCCCTATGGGCCGGGTCTACGGTGTGGATTATTCGGGAATATTCCGTACAGAACGCGTCCTTGTCTTCCTGCCCTCCTCCCGCCCTGTCCACCCACCATCTGCAGCATCCCGGGGATGGCAGGAAACACTCCGATAAGAAGAGAGATTTCTCGTAGGTGCAGCTAATAATAAAACAGAATAACGATGACATCAGCAGTGAGGAGGTCACCTGACCGGAGGGGCTAATTATACCCCCAAAAAGATCAACATTGAACAATGACTACAGCACAACGCCGCCCAAAACATGTATTCAAAAAGTGCGATTTGTGGCTTTACAGGAATGATCCCGAAGAGACTCAGAAAGTAAAAGTACAAAGAGGACTCTGCAGGTTATGTAACCGGCCTGGAGAGGGGGGGGATGGGAAGTGAAGAGCCCAGAGCCTGAAGAGTTTTATAATCCCGTGCAGTCACAGCATGCAGAGGCAACCTCACAGGGTCGGAAGGAGAAGACTTCCTGTAGCCTGAGCTGTGTCACTTCTTCATCATTCAGGGTCGAGCCTAAAAAGCAGGTTTGGCTCTGACTGGGGGCTCGGGACCCCCCTACTGTCATGTAGACCTGGGCACAGACCTTTTATATCTAGCCGTCAATGGATGCACAGTGGGTAAGTGTTTTCTCTTGTCCAGTAGTAGAATGGGGGACCCAGATACTGGTTTTGTTCAGGGGCCCCTTGTTGACTGTGTCCACCAAGGCTCACACACCTTACCCCTCATCACTGCTTTGTGTTTTGCTGACCAAGCGTCCCGTCGCACCCATAGATGACAGAGCCGGAGAGACTGAGCGGAGGGGCTACATGACTGGGGGGGGGGAGGAATAGCCCCGGGAGAAAGAGTTACAAATAAAATGGGAATAGCTGCTCTCACCTGATTGGACGTGGGAGTCAGGTGTCCAGGAGGAGCCGCATGGGAAGGAGCTGCGAGGGCTGAGGGACGTCCTCTTTCTGGAAATCGACGAAGGAAGCAGGTTGTCCCACCCTCCCTCCCTGAATCTTGGGGTTATGGGGGTTGGGGGGGTTCTTTAGTCACGGCAGCTTGGGGGGTCTACAAAATCAGAGTTGATTACAAAAATGGGGGGCCCTCAGCTGGTATGGGTGCTTCCCCCTGTTGGTGTCCGGATTTGTAAAGGGAGGGGCCTGGCCCCTTGGGAACCCAGACGGAGTAAGTGCCCTCGAGCTGGTTGTGGTGCGGCTGGGGACACGGGTGGAGTGTTAGGAGAGGCCTTTGTGGGCTGTTGGGCACCCAAAGACCCCTTCTCAGGTCAACCATCGTTTACAGTATTATTTGGTTTATTACTTTTGGTTATTGTTAAAGTTGTTTGGTTTAATAAAAGGGGCTGCCGTGGCCGTTAAAATCCACGTCGCGCGCAGTCCGTGCGTTTATTGGGGGTGTTTGAGCCAAGGGACGAAAATTGACGAATCCATCAGTCAAGAGTGCGCGCGGCTTTAAAAAGCGGCACCAGAAACACATAGCGTTGTAATGCCATCATAAAGGGATTACCGGGGGAAGGGGGCAAACCATAAAAACACCGACGGCGTGCGCACGCTCCGACGGCACCGGATTATAAGCGACTTCTCTGAGCCGCCGGAGACATCTGGAGATTCGCAGACGACATTGGGTTTAAAGAGCCGGCTTGCGGCCTTGACGGGGAAATGTATTATTTTTTATTTCTCTAACATTTCAC
>NW_017307848.1:233944-235974 GCF_000935625.1 Nanorana parkeri
GGCCGGGAAAAAAAAAGGGGGGGGGGGGAGGGGAAGGTGCGAGATTCCGCTGGCAGCGGGTCTCGCCCTTTTGAAGAAAAAAAAACCCCGGCATCAATGAGGGATCAGCGCCGCTAATCTGCACAAGGCAGGAAAAAGATGAGAACACGGGCCAAACGGATCGCCTTGAAGTCATTAGTTTGGGTTTCCACCAAAATGAAACACGTGGAAGCGCGAAGAAAGCTTTCCTCGTGTCCCCGCCTGTCCTGAGTGCACTTGGGGGCCCCCGCCGATGCCACCTGCCCCGGGCTTTGCACCCCTCGACAAGTGACGTTTAACAGGTGCCCGGCGCAGACGTGCGATATATCTGCGGACCGCTCAATATTCTGCTCCGCTTTTTATGGCGACGGATAGAGAATAGATTAGGCGCCGCTATATTGGGATTTCTCGCCCCTAAAGGGAAAAGGCTGCGAAGGCGGCATAATCCTCCGTCTACTCTCGCAGGCGCTCGCAGAGTGACACGAGGCTTTAATCTTCCTGAATGTGAATATTTTCGCTAGATGGTCCATGGAAAGTAATGGATTTCATTCATGATCTGCCATGACCGGAATCTGAAATCAAGAGAGTGCCGATGCCTGGGCCCCCGGAGGGGGAGGGAGACGGGCGCTCTGGAGAGATATTACATTACTCAGCGACTCTCTGTATTACGGAGGATCATCACCGGAGCATCTCCTATATCAAAACACATCCATTTCACTAAGAAAACTCATCTTATTCATCTCCAGAATCACCGTCTGCCGTAAAGGGGAACTCTCTCCTAAACCATAAACTACTCTAGACAGACAACAGTCTGAAAACACTCGACCATCCCAACCGGATGTATGTGGACCTTCCGCCAAATTGCTGAGTTCAGGTGTCTCCAGTGATGGGTCATACATCAGCATACAAAGACATTGTGGACAATTGTCCTCTTCCAGCCTTGCGGTAACCGTTTGGTGAAGGCCCTTTTCTGTTCCACCCATTAGTGTCCACTGTGTACAAAGCCAGCACCATAAAGACACGATGTGACCTGTTTGGTGGAGGAACTCAAGTGTCCTGCACAGAGCCCTGACCTCAACTCTACCGAACACCTTTGGGATGAACAGGAACTTTCAAGGAAAACACCTGATCTCAATCATTTAGAGAGGGATTCCAATTCAACCCAAAGGTGCTCAGTAGAGTTGAGGTCAGGCCTCTCCCTCTGTTTCCCCTTTTTTCTTCCATTGGCCATTCCTGGTGACCATTATCTTCAGGACAGAGAGTGATGGTGTCAGGGGGACCATAGCACCTCCAGGTTGGCGCTGGTACCAGGTCCTGCAGTTCTTGCGCTCACCTGCAGGTGTTTCCAGGCAGCCAGGAGCTGTCAGGTACCAGACCACCACTGGGCGGGGATGGAACCTGCAAGTCCAGTGCTCACCTGCGGGTGTCTCCCAGCTGTCGGCGATTAATCACCACCTGGTGCTACCTGGGAGGGTATTTAATCCCTCCCTGCAGTGTGGATTTTGGCTCAGTATTGTCCTGATGCCCCCTAGTACCCTGACCATTGCTCCGTGGCTCCGCTTGTGTTTGCCGTGCTCCCCAGGTGTCACTTGCCCTTTGTATGTGGTTTTGTTGTTTGCATTTAGTTGGCTATTGTTTGATACTTGTGGGTGTTGTTGGGGTTGTTTGTGTTTTTATGACTTTGGCGTGTTTAATAAACTGTGCGCTCATAAACCTTGACTGGTGTGGTCACACATTTGGTCCTCCCGTAGAGATACCTGAACGCGGTGTGGGGACACCTGTGCACGGTATCCCTGACAGCGGGACAGACTACCGCAGCCCCTACCGAGTCAAAGCGAGGCCTCGATTGAGATACATTGTACTCCCGCAGCATGCAAGCTTCTCACCAAGCAGGATCTGAGGAAACCGTCTCTGCAGGAATATTGCCACCGCCGCTTTAAGAAAAAAACTATTTGAATATATTTTGTCTTTTATAAAATTTTGGATGGAGTGGCTCCGAATGGACGGGACGG
>NW_017307848.1:235999-242312 GCF_000935625.1 Nanorana parkeri
TCTCAATATTTGTTATATCAATTTTTAATAAAAGTTGAGCTCTCCTTTATTGAGTTGCGGCGCGCGCTGGTAGCGGCTCCCTTGTTGAGGTGATGTTTAATGGCGCTGTAGGTAGACATCACTTTTAAGGCTCCGATGACATTCTCGAGCGGTTCCTTGTTTCCCCCGGATTGCCATTACGGGGTGTAATGGGAGGTGAGCGCTCGCTGAGACTAGATAAACAGCGAAGAACATCTGCTTACCGAGAGGAAACGAGGACATATTTCTCCTTTTCTGCATTCAAATTTCTCCACAATGTGCTGTGCAGACTCCGGCAGATGCTGGAAAAATCATCATTCCTGGCTGTGCCGAGCAGGAGGTGTTTGTCTGCTTCTATCCCTGACAAGTATGTTGCGGAAGAAAGAAAGGAAAAAACAGTAAGACAACAGAGCGGAAACATCTGAGCAGAGGACAGGTCCTCCTAGCCCTCAGATAGGTCCTCTTAACCCTAAGATATGTCCTCCTCACCCTCAGACAGGTTCTCCTAACCCTAAGACAGGTTCTCCCGACACTCAGGCAGGTTCTCCCGATCCTAAAACAGGTCCTCCTGATTCTCAGATAGCTCCTGCTAACCCTTAGATAGGTCCTCTTAACCCTAAGACATGTCCTCCTAATCCTAAGACATGTCCTCCTAATCCCCAGACAGGTCCTCTTAATCGTAAGACATGTCCTGCTGACCCTCAGACAGGTCCTGCTAAACCTCAGATAGGTCCTCTTAACCCTAAGACATGTCCTTCTAATCCCCAGACAGGTTCTCTTAACCCTCACACAGGTCCTACTGACATTCAGGCAGGTTCTCCCAATCATAAGACAGGTCCTCCTGACCCTCAGGCGGGTCCTGCTAACCCTCAGATAGGTCCTCTTAACCCTTAGACATGTTCTCCTAATCCCCAGACAGGTCCTCTTAATCGTAAGACATGTCCTGCTGACCCTCAGACAGGTCCTGCTAAACCTTTTAATCCGAAATACGGATCCGCTGCTGCTGAGAGTCGCATTACATTACACAGGCAGGAAATACAAAATTCCGTCGACGGAATTTCGTTCCGTTACGAACATTCATATATTGAAGTTAAAAAGCAAAGTACATTTATATTGGAGTTGATGGTAGTTTTTTTTTATCCGAAATCCGAAATTCGGATCCGGAATCCGTTAACGGGATTCGTATTTCGGATACAAAAACAACTACCACATCGACTCGAATATTAACAAAGGTATTTTTGCTTTTTAACTTCATCATAACGAATGTTCGTAAAGTTACGCAAATGTGCCGAAACTAACGAAAATCCGTATTTCGTACGAATCCGAATTGAGTTTCGGACACGAATTACGAAATAACGGATATTCCGAAACGGAAGAAATTTTTTGACGCCGCACAAGTCTAAATAGTAGCTAATCAAATGTAAACACAAGCACACACAACAAGGTAACAGGGCAAGTAAACCCGGGGAGCCAAGAAACAAAGCGAAAGGAACAAGTCGGTAACAGGACTCAGGAAATGGCGACAATACTGAGGTAAAATCCACACCGCAGGGCGGGATTAAATACCCTCCCAGGTACCACCAGGTGGTGATTAATCGCCGACAGCTAGGAGACACCCGCAGGTGAGCACTGGACTTGCAGGTTACAGCATCACCCAGCGGTGTTCTGGTACCTGACAGCTGCTGGCTGCCTGGAAACACCTGCAGGTGAGCGCAGGAACTGCAGGACCTGGTTCCAGCGCCATCTGGAGGTGCTATGGTCCCCCTGACACCATCACTCTCTGTCCTGAAGATAATGGTCACCAGGTCACCAGGAATGGTCAATGGAAGAAAAAAGTGGAAACAGAGGGAGAGGCCTGACTGAAACCTTTAAATACAAGAAGGGTTTGAACAAGGTTTGGGGGGGGGGGGCAGAATTTTCAATATGAAGCCGAGATCAAGAACATGAGGACATGACCTCAAACCAGCAGGAGGAAAGCTGAAAACTAACCTTAGAAATTATTTATTTATCAAAAGAGTACCCTGTTTCCCCTAAAGTAAGACCTACCCCAAAAATAAGACCTAGCTGTGACCATTCCCAGGGCCGGTGGTGGCATAAGGGGGAACCTAAAGAGCCCCGGGAGAGAATCGGCGGTGCCAATGAAGCCAGCGCTAGAGGAAGTGAGGCGGCAGCGGAGAGAGCAGAGCCGCATAAGCCGCATGCCTCCTCTATAGCGCTGGCTCCTGTCACAGGCGGAGTGTTACCAAATGCACTCCGCCGGTGAGGAATCCATAGTGAAAGTGCGTTTCGCTCATTCTGGCCAGCGATTGTTTACCAAATTGCTCTTGGAAAGGTACGGCACCGCTGATTGCCCCGATCACCCTATTCTTAACTTTGCCTTTTTGGATTATTTAATTTGGATTTGCGTTAATTTTGAATTGTTGTACATTAAAAAAATAAGAACTTTCCCCCGAAAATAAGACCTAGTGTGTTTTTTTGAGCCAAAAAAAATATATGACAGTCTTATTTTCGGGGAAACACGGTAGTTGATGGTTGGAACAGACTTCCAGCAGAGGTGGGTAATCAGACAACAGTAAGTGACATGATTGGGAAAAACAGATCTATACTCAGACAAAACAAAAATCAAAAAGAGCGGACTGGATGGACCACTTGGTCTTTTTCTGCCATCACTTTTCTATGTTCAGTGTCATCATCTGAAAAGGAGTAACTTGGAGCTGGGGGGGGATATAATAGAAGCTGACTATTCACCACCGGGTGCTACCTGGGAGGGTATTTAATCCCGCCCAGCGGTGTGGATTTTACCTCAGTATTGTCGCCCATTCCTGAGTCCTGTTACCGACTTGTTCCTTTCACTTTGTTTCTTGGCTCCCCGGGTTTACTTGCCCTGTTACCTTGTTGTGTGTGCTTGTGTTTACATTTGATTAGCTACTATTACTTGTCTTATGAAGTTTGCAATTGAAAATCTCAACAATACCAACAGATTCCGCGTCTTGAATATATTAAATCTCAGCCAAGGTCAGTAGATATAAAGCCGCCAACATTCCTTCTCTTCCATGATTCAGCATTTTGGGCCTCCATTTGTATTGTAAGTCTACGGCGGGAACTTCGAGGATGAGACTCTGCTGCATATAAAGACATGGAGAGGAACCGGGAGGAGATGGAAGCCATCTGAGCAGATAAGAGCTGGAGAGGATCACAGAGGACAAGGAAATACATCTGCAGACACTTCATAAATCTTGTGCTGGAGATAGGGACGGGCCCGGTGTTGAGCGGAGGGTGGGGTGCTGCCATAACATAGAGCATTACAAAACAGATTACTGAAAGCAGAGACATGAAACGGTTCCAAATTCTCCGAATTACTGGGCTGTGAAAACATCGCTAGGACAGATCACCAAAAGAAAAGATAGACGCAGGCAGCAATTCATCATCTGCTGGAAGGTTTCTATAGTCCGGCATCACTCACATCCATCACTATCGCTGAAAATGAGGATTTGGGGGGGCTCACTGGCTGGACCAGGGACAAAGGTCAAGGGTCAAAGGACTGAAAACATCTGACAACGGATGAAAGTGACACGATCGGTTGTCACACGTCCTCCCGGAGTCGGCGTACGGTCCTCCTGCTGGTACGATGGAGATCGGACAATCGCCGAATATTTCCAGTCAGAATGTTATATTGTTACAACAATACGAGAAAAAAACAACAAACAGGATACAGAACAACTAGAACCGCAATTGCATTTTTGTTGTTTGGAGACTTTCAGCTTACAAATATTTCTGTTCTTAAAGGAGAACTATGGGGGTCAGTGTTTTTCCCCATAGTTCTCCTTAGGGTAACGGGAGGACACAAACTAGCGTCCTCCCGTCACCCTAGGCTCAGTATATAGGGAGCTACAGCTCACGGTATACTGAGACGCCGCAGCCGGAGAGGATCCCGACTTAGACAACGGGATCTGCCCAGCTGCGTGAGTGACAGCTGGCTCTGCCTATCTAGAGGCAGAGCCAGCTGTACCCGCCCCCTCCCCGTCTGTTCCGCCAGTCAGCGCTGGTGGATCGGAGTGGGGAAGGGGGAATCCAGCCCCTCCCCTGTCTCGGCAGAGAGCCGTGACAGTATCGAGAGGTGAGCGAACGACGGTATGTGTTCGCTCACCTCCCGATCTACTGAGCCGACCTGTGACAGTCTCATTGGCACAGGTCGGCTAGAACTATGAGGTGAGTGGAGATCACTCACCTCATAGTTCTCCTTTAAAGCCAGACCCAAACTATTCAAATGAATGGAGGAGCTACATGATGGGGGGAGGAAGAGTCCCAAGAAAGGGTTCAGGTGTAAGGGATCAATGAAGGCACAAGAGGCCTGGTTGGTGGTTTGGGAGAAGTCGCAGGATTAGGAGCCGTTGTAATTGCTGGGAGATCATTCCGGAGACATGGACAAGAGGAGAAAGTTGTCCCAACCGCCCTCCCTCCATTATTTCTTAACTGGGTCAAATTATAGGAAGGTTTGTCACACAGCTTGGTGGGTAGGGTTTTTTTTTGGGGGGGGGTCTGTAGAATAATGGGATGGTTACAAAATGTGGGGCCCATCTAGTAGTTTGGTTCTTGGCCTTTTGGCATTGGTTGACTTAACTGGGGGCTCTGTCCCTTGGGAAGGCAGAAAATGGTCAATATGGAGGTGTCTTCCAGCTGCTTGGGTGCGGCTGGGGGTTGGGTTGGATCCTAGTCAATCCTTAGGCTAGACACCAAAGACAGACCCCCGCTCTTAGTGTGCAACAGTTGTCATGTTGTTTATCGGGTAATGGTTTTATTTTTGGTATTTATGAATTTGTTCATTGTTTAATTGGGTAAATAAAGGGCCGATGGCCATTCCAAATCCATGTCACACAGCCCATGTATTTACGGGGGGTTCAACATGAAGGGAGAGGTGGGGGACTGATGAGTCCAGCAGTCATGGAGAACTCCAGAATAGATATACATCTACATGACCCTTCTGACTCGGACACAAAACAAGTCATCAAACGAGCAGGGAAATCATTTTGGAAGAGTTAAATCCTTTTTCTTTCTTCAGGCGGCTGACCCCCAACAAGACCCCTTGTCAGGTGACACCCAGAAATGATGGGTGACACCCGGCCCACCTTTCTCTTCTCTCATTGGCAACTGTAGCCAGGCGCCTGGAGATGTAGTTGACGGTCCTGTGTCACAAGGTGCCTTTTTCAAATGATAAAGCCCAACTCCGACCACAAGCCAAAGAAACCCCCCCCCCCCCTTACAATGGAGTAGAGGGATAAGGAGTAATAATACCTTATTTCTCACTCCGTCAGGAGGCTCCCTCCATCTTTGTGATTGCTCCTGTGAAGTGCCCTCTCTAAGGTGCTCCTGGCCGCCGTCGCCTCCTTCATGTACAGTGCAGGGCTAGTAGACCCGCATAGTTGCATAGATAGTCAGGTTGAAAAAAGACACAAGTCCATCAAGTCCAACCTTTGTAGGTGATGACAGCAAGGGAGCGCCTACAGCTTGGGTGTCAGGAACCGGATCTGGACCCGGGGCCTCGGCTGTAGCTGGCGGTGGTTCTACCTGCTGAGCCACCTTAGAGCCTTGGATAGCACCTTGCCTGATCTCCTGTGTAATCCTTAATTATACCGAATCTCTGCTGAACTCTGAACTCCTTGCACCCCCCTTGAACTTCCTATTTAAGCCACGCCTCTGCACTTCCTGTTTGCCAGATTATTGTGCTCCTGACAATGTCTTGCTTCCTGCTCACTCTGTGATACAATCCGCTCATACTGCTACCCGTGTACCGACCTGTGGCTGCTGATTCACCGACTACTCTCATCATCTCCTGCTACATACCTGATACCTTTGGCTCCTGACCTCGGCTTGATCTCTGACTACGCTTCTGCCTCCTCCTCCACTACTACCGTCTGCTTGTGTACCAAACCCGGCCTGTTATACCACCATTGCCTGCTGCTTCAGCTACTGGACTCCGAGCCTGATCCCAGATTGTGGCATTGGGGCACCAGGAAGAAAGGAGAGTGGCAGAGCCTGTGGAAGGAAGGGGAAGGGGGGGTAAGGGAAGTAATATCTCCTCTTCTTGTACCCTCTAGGCCCAATGAGTATTCAACTGTTGGAGTGCAATGGGGAACCCCACTGCAAGGGTTTATGTCTTGTGCCCGGAGATGGGCTTTAAACACTTGCGTTGCATTGCGGCTATTGGTGGGGGTCATCAGAAGCTGGCCCTTGAGTTGGAGATAATGAGCAGAGTGGTGCTCGGGGTTCCCAGGTGCTCTGGGGACATTTTCACACA
>NW_017307848.1:242574-242798 GCF_000935625.1 Nanorana parkeri
CTGATTGAAGCCGACTGTGATAATAAAATATCTGAGGAACATTTCCGAGCAGCTGTTCCTCTCCCAGATGTTATGCGGAAAGTCATTCTTCATGGAGCTGATAGCGAGGAAGGAGACGCGTGCCAGGTGAGCGCACGCTGCTCTCCCCGCGGGAATGAACGCGCCACTTTCCGGTTGGGTGTCTGGGGATCATTTATTAAAGCAGTGACAGGGGGGAGGGGGGG
>NW_017307848.1:242823-246649 GCF_000935625.1 Nanorana parkeri
TCTAACAACCCGGCAACGTCAGACACCTCGCAGGCGCCTGTTCTCTCATTTCCCCCGGAGAAGGGCGATTATTGCGCAGGCGGGGGGGGCGATCATCGAACGCCAAGATGGAAGCGCGCAGAGGGGAATCTATTCCCCAAAGTCGCAGAAACCGCAAAAGATAGGTAAAGCGGAGATCTGTCACCGGCGGGAGAAGCCACGCCCCGGGACAGGCGATATTATTAAAGGGCCAGGACGTATATCTAAATGTCCAACATGGGACTGTAATTTCGGGGGCACCTCGTTGCTGAAGCCGGGAGCCTGGGCGCTGTGGGAGGAGTCTGACTATCCTGTATGAAGTTCTCCTAATACAAATGTTGCAATTTCTTCGGTGCGGCTCATAGCAACATCAGGAGAAGGTTTTTTTTTAACTTTAAAGTTGTTTGAATAAATTAATATTTCACAGTTTTGTCTCTCATTAAAAATGCTGCAAGTACCGAAAATTCCCTGTAAATCTGCCGCAAATCCAGTGAGCTCCTGACTTTCTGTAGTAAGCTTATAAATCCTGAAATCCCACGCAGTTCATTAATTACCATATTCCCCAGAACACAGTTGACCCCGCCCACAGTCCACCTCATGCCCACCCAGTGAATGGGAGGATCTATCCAGACCACGCCCATTTCAAAGATTGGCCCATCCACACCCTGCCTCTTATTGTGAAGGGAAGGACGGGGTTCAGATAGAAGACTGAAGGGGAGGACGGAGGTCAGATATAAGACTGAAGGGAAGGACGGAGGTCAGAGAGAAGACTGAAGGGAAGGACGGAGGTCAGAGAGAAGACTGAAGGGAAGGACGGAGGTCAGATAGAAGACTGAAGGGGAGGACGGAGGTCAGATAGAATATAAGACTGAAGGGAAGGACGGAGGTCAGATAGAAGAGTGAAGGGAAGGACGGAGGTCAGATAGAAGACTGAAGGGGAGGACGGAGGTCAGATAGAAGACTGAAGGGGAGGACAGAGATCAGATAGAAGACTGATGGGAAGGACTGAGGTCAGATAGAAGACTGAAGGGAAGGATGGAGGTCAGGTTCGAAGGACATTCCAGGGACATCCAAGCCCCCCCTCCCCCCCGGGGCAGATGTAGATCACGTTAAAGGGAAGGGCGGAGGACAGCTTTGGTCTGAGATGAATGTTATAAAGTCCAGCAGGGTATCGTGCTGTATTTTGGATTCGGAGCCCTGCCTGCACAGGGCGGTATGTCCAGTGTTTTCACACTCGATGGAAGCTCTCAGCCTCATATCAGATGCTCCTCAGTATTAAACACATGAACTCCCTCCGCGTTCAGCTCCCAGCGGGTGGTCTGGGAATGACGGAATGAAGACTCGGGATGAGATGTATTTCCATTTCATCTCCATAGACAGGAGCGGATTGAAGGATAGTCTGAAGGTTGGCCAATCACGGCTTCCCTTGAGTCGGCTGATTTGGTCTTCATGAATCTCAGTGACAGAATTGCTTTTTGTTTATCTGAGTTATCTGAAGGTGAAGACGCGCTCTGAATTGTAACATTGTAACATCGTCTCTCCCACATTGTGTCACATGTATGACGTCACCTCTCTGGACCTTCAGCAGCTTCCACCCAACCTCCATCCAATGGATTCTACATCAGAAACGTGGCTGTAACCCTCCTCACACTATCTATAAATGGACCTTCACCTGATAATTGGAATGACAGAACATAAGGCTGACCTTCCAATCTGCTTGTACAATCCTCCTTGGATCTCCCGAATTACAATGTCGATGACCTGCGTGACCATTTGAATGGATTGATTATGTCAGTTGTCACTTTACATACTTCTGGAAAACCTAGAGGAGATTGTACACCAAGTTGTAAGGTGGGTGGGGAGCTTTTTGTTCAGTTACGGCAATTTTTCTGAATGGGTCACATGACTCCCGGCAGTACAACGCGGTTACCGAGTTTAAAGGACAGGCAGCAAATATGTCAATCACCCCTGATCATTTCTTCACACCACAGATCAATAGTCCGGATACAATTGTATTGCAGCGCAGCCTTTCATCAGAGCTCAGGAAACATAACACGGGATTATCTCCAGCAGAAACAACACTAGGGTTGCCACCTGTCCAGGATTCACCCGGACAGTCCGTGTTTTGAATGCTCAAAAAACCAAGAAAGGGCGCAGAGAACACTGGCTAGTTAACAAAGTGGTGATGAAAAACTGAAGGTGGTGGCACCACCTTCAGTTTTTCATCACCACTTTGTTAACTAGCCAGTGTTCTCTGCGCCCTTTCTTGGTTTTTTGAGCATTCAAAACACGGACTGTCCGGGTGAATCCTGGACAGGTGGCAACCCTAGTGTTGTTTCTGCTGGAGATAATCCCGTGTTATGTTTCCTGAGCTCTGATGAAAGGCTGCGCTGCAATACAATTGTATCCGGACTATTGATCTGTGGTGTGAAGAAATGATCAGGGGTGATTGACATATTTGCTGCCTGTCCTTTAAACTCGGTAACCGCGTTGTACTGCCGGGAGTCATGTGACCCATTCAGAAAAATTGCCGTAACTGAACAAAAAGCTCCCCACCCACCTTACAACTTGGTGTACAATCTCCTCTAGGTTTTCCAGAAGTATGTAAAGTGACAACTGACATAATCAATCCATTCAAATGGTCACGCAGGTCATCGACATTGTAATTCGGGAGATCCAAGGAGGATTGTACAAGCAGATTGGAAGGTCAGCCTTATGTTCTGTCATTCCAATTATCAGGTGAAGGTCCATTTATAGATAGTGTGAGGAGGGTTACAGCCACGTTTCTGATGTAGAATCCATTGGATGGAGGTTGGGTGGAAGCTGCTGAAGGTCCAGAGAGGTGACGTCATACATGTGACACAATGTGGGAGAGACGATGTTACAATGTTACAATTCAGAGCGCGTCTTCACCTTCAGATAACTCAGATAAACAAAAAGCAATTCTGTCACTGAGATTCATGAAGACCAAATCAGCCGACTCAAGGGAAGCCGTGATTGGCCAACCTTCAGACTATCCTTCAATCCGCTCCTGTCTATGGAGATGAAATGGAAATACATCTCATCCCGAGTCTTCATTCCGTCATTCCCAGACCACCCGCTGGGAGCTGAACGCGGAGGGAGTTCATGTGTTTAATACTGAGGAGCATCTGATATGAGGCTGAGAGCTTCCATCGAGTGTGAAAACACTGGACATACCGCCCTGTGCAGGCAGGGCTCCGAATCCAAAATACAGCACGATACCCTGCTGGACTTTATAACATTCATCTCAGACCAAAGCTGTCCTCCGCCCTTCCCTTTAACGTGATCTACATCTGCCCCGGGGGGGAGGGGGGGCTTGGATGTCCCTGGAATGTCCTTCGAACCTGACCTCCATCCTTCCCTTCAGTCTTCTATCTGACCTCAGTCCTTCCCATCAGTCTTCTATCTGATCTCTGTCCTCCCCTTCAGTCTTCTATCTGACCTCCGTCCTCCCCTTCAGTCTTCTATCTGACCTCCGTCCTTCCCTTCACTCTTCTATCTGACCTCCATCCTTCCCTTCAGTCTTCTATCTGACCTCAGTCCTTCCCATCAGTCTTCTATCTGATCTCTGTCCTCCCCTTCAGTCTTCTATCTGACCTCCGTCCTCCCCTTCAGTCTTCTATCTGATCTCCGTCCTCCCCTTCAGTCTTCTATCTGACCTCCGTCCTCCCCTTCAGTGTTATATGTGACTTCCATCCTTCCCTTCAGTCTTCTATCTGACCTCCATCCTCCCCTCCAGTCTTCTATCTGACCTCCAGCCTCCCCTTCAGTCTTCTATCTGACCTCC
>NW_017307848.1:246892-248475 GCF_000935625.1 Nanorana parkeri
AAAAACTGAAGGTAGTGCCACCACCTTCAGTTTTTCATCACCACTTTGTTAACTAGCCAGTGTTCTCTGCGCCCTTTCTTGGTTTTTTGAATATTTACAATCCACAGGTTCTCCTCCTGTTTCCCAGGGCTGCACACACGCCTCTAAGCTAATTTGTTGCCCATCCGAGAGCGCTGTTTATATGTTTTTTCTTTTTTTCCGTGTTTTGAATGCTGTGTCCTTGTTTCATGGCAGCTGATAACCGGACACATGATGTCAGACGGACAGGGGCAACCAAAATTAAGCTAGGGGCTACTGGCCCCCCACTAAAAATAGTCTCTCCTGTGATATTTACATATGAATAAGCATCGACTCATGCTCCCCAAATAAATGTCCGTGCGCCGCTAGAGTGTTCGGGTTTCGCTGGAAGAAAAGGTGGCAACCCTAAGCAACACATACAATCCATATATTGATAACAATCAATCAACATATAATTGTTGATGGACATGGGGAGGGAAGGCTCATTGATGGATGTGGGGGAGGGAAGGCTCATTGATGGACGTGGGGGAGGGAAGGCTCATTGATGGACGAAAAAAAAGGGGGTGGGGGAGGGAAGGCTCATTGATGGGGATGGGGAGGGAAGGCTCATTGATGGAGGTCGGTTGGGAAAGCTCATTGACGGACATGAGGAGGGAAGGCTCATTGATGGATGTGGGGAGGGAAAGCTCATTGATGGACATGGGGGAAGGGGGCCCATGCTGACCCGTGTCCACCACCAAAAGCACCTACAATGGACCTGAGCATCAGAACTGGACCAGGGAGCGATGGAAGAAGGTGGCCGGGTCTGATGAATCATGTTAATGGCCCGGTGCGTGTGTGTCACTTTCCTGGGGAGGAGATGGCACCAGGATGTACTATGGGAAGAAGACAAGGGGGGGGGGGGGGAGGCAGTGTGATGGGCAATGTTCTGCTGGGACACCTCGGGTCCGGCCATTCATGTGGATGTGACTCTGACACGGACCACCGACCTAAACTTTGTCATTGACCAAGTCCCCCCCCTTCATGGACACGGTGTTCCCTTACGGAAGTGGCCTCTCTCAGCAGGATAATGCGCCCGGCCACACTGCACACATGGGTGAAGAATGGTTTGAGGAACAACAACCAGTTTGAGGTGATGACTCCGCCTCCAAATTCTCCGGATCTCAATCCAATCCATCATCTGTGGGAGGTGCTGGAGAAACAAGTCCGATCCATGGAGGCCGATCACCTCACAACTTACAGGACTTAAATGATCTGCTACTGATGGCTCGGTGCCGGATACCACAGCACACCTTCCGAGGTCTAGAGGACGGGTCAGGGAAAGGGGGACCTACTCAACATTAGGCGGGTGGTCATAATGTTATGGCTGATTGGTGCATATATATAAAATATTGGTTAAAAAAATATGATAAAAAGATGATAAAAAAGTTCAGTAAAGTATAGTAAGTAAAAGCAGTAAAAATAAGTAAATAAAATATTTCTAGTTATCAGTTAAATAAACTATACGGTGATGATGATAATAATAATATTTTTTAGCCCTGATGAAGGGGGGGGGGGGGGGGGTG
>NW_017307848.1:248507-249378 GCF_000935625.1 Nanorana parkeri
CCGTTATATGTTGGCTTCTCTTTTGCTCTTCGAACAGACCCAACATTGGAATAAAATTGTATCTGGACTTGGTTTGGTGCTTCTCAGATCCCTTGTCTTAGACTACAAGCCAAGGAAGTTGTGGGGATCCTCTGGGGTGTAGAAGCTGCCAGCCCGGGACCAGACGATCTCAACCACCCCCATTATAATGCTATAGCGTCGGTAGGTGAGCTCGGCAGTCCAGCTGTGAAACCCCACCATGTCTCCGACTCTGGAAGTCATGCCTGTGGCTGTCAGAGTCTTGCAATGCCTCGTGGGACTTGTAGTTCCACAACCCCTGGAATATAGGACAGTTACATAAGTAAAACAACCCCAGGACCCGGTGATGTGTCGAAAGTGCGAACTTATCGAGTTGTGGGACCGCATGACGGTTTCCTCAGAACTACGATGTTTGCACACAAACTATGTTGTGCACGAGCGCCATCCACGGCATTGCCCTATACACATAGACCACAGCAATAAAGTAATAAAATGATGTAGGATGACAGTAAGCCAGCACGTTCTTTATCTCCGGTGCCCCACTCAATATGGCCGCCGCCTGAGTGGGGCACCTGAGATAAATAACGCGCTGGCTTACTGTCATCCTACATCATTTTATAACTGTATTGCTGTGGTCTATGTCTATAGGGCAATGCCGTGGATGGCGCTCGTGCACAACATAGTTTGTGTGCAAACATCGTAGTTCTGAGGAAACCGGAAGTCATGCGGTCCCACAAGTCGATAAGTTCATACTTTTGACACATCACCGGCCCCACCTGTCCGCTTTCCTAAATTGAAACACAGCACTGGAGACATAGACACAAGTTCTGTGTTATGATTATTGAATTTTTTT
>NW_017307848.1:249617-250010 GCF_000935625.1 Nanorana parkeri
GCCATCTGTCAGAGGGTGATGAAATACGTGTAGGACGTAAGCGGAATACCCCGGCGCGCACTGACATCTCCGCCATGACTGTATGCGCCTTGAGATAGCGAGGCCCGAGATTGCACAGTCACTCCCTTTGGCTCCTACGCGGGATCATATTTTATCCGGGTCAGACGTCGCAGCACCCCGGGGCGCGTTGGGGGTTCGGGAAGGACGCGGCACACACACCGCATCGCCTGCAGCATCTGTTACCTATTTGTTCGGCAAAAGCAGCTAAAAGGCGGATTTTAATGGGGACAAATAAGAGCAACAATTGGGTTCAGCTGGAGAAGGTTGGGAGTGAAGTTGGGTGACGTCACCGCCCGTCCCGGCTCACAGACACATGTGGCCCATTTTTAAATG
>NW_017307848.1:250035-253792 GCF_000935625.1 Nanorana parkeri
GGGCGAGGGGGGGGGGGGGGGGGGGGGATTTTTCAGGTTTTAATGTGTTTTCAGGATCTTCAAAGCCGCAGAATCTTTCCTTGATAACGCTTCAAAGACGCCTCGCGGAACATCAATACGACGAAAGGAGAAAACCCGTCATTCCGATTCATTCTGCATGTTGGGTTTTATGTGGCTGCAAATAAATAACTCGGGGTCATCGCAGGCAGCGCCCATGGGGTAATACAGGTCCACATAGTAGCAGGAAAGTAGGGGGCGCAATACTCTGCAGATCTCTAGAGGAGTCTGAGATGGAATAATCTGCAGAATATGTCAATATGTATCTTTCAGGAGGGAGATAGGATGAAGCAATGTTCTGCAGATCTCTAGGGAGGTCAGTGGAGGAATAATCTGCAGAATATATCAATATGATCCTGTCAGGAGGGAGATGGGAGGGAGTAATGTTCTGCAGATCTCTAGGGAGGTCAGTGGAGGAATAATCTGCAGAATATATCAATATGATCCTGTCAGGAGGGAGATGGGAGGGAGTAATGTTCTGCAGATCTCTAGAGAGGTCAGTGGAGGAATAATCTGCAGAATATATCAATATGTATCTGTCAGGAGGGAGATGGGAGGGAGCAATGTTCTGCAGATCTCTAGAGAGGTCAGTGGAGGAATAATCTGCAGAATATATCAATATGTACCTGTCAGGAGTGAGATGGGACGGAGCAATGCTCTGCAGATCTCTGGAGAGGTCAGTGGAGGAATAATCTGCAGAATATATCAATATGTACCTGTCAGGAGGGAGATGGGAGGGAGTAATGTTCTGCAGATCTCTAGAGAGCTTTCTAAAATATTTGCTTAATCTGAAGGGCGCACAATCCGTAATTTGGGACCTCCGCTCTCGTTGGCTCCTCGGGAACACCATGTAGTAAGCAGTGTGGCCCCACAATTTATTGCTACATCTGTTTCCACTTCCTGTGAACATCCTGCTGAGCTCCTTTCTGCGCTTTACCCTCCTGTGAGCTACCTACAAATCTCCCCTCAAAGGTCTCAGTGCCTGAAACATGTTAGCTCGTCAGCCATACAGCCATATCACTGAAGTAAAGCGGTTACATTGTATTTGTATCCGGAATTCTCTTTTGGAACAGATTCGTTCTCCTTGATAGCAAATACAAATCAAATTAACATCAAAGGCACCTCGGCCCCCTTTTATTTTACAGCGTAATATATGTTTTATGGAAGTCTCTTATCTTATCTTTTCTTCATTAAAGAGAGAATGTTCCGGCAAAGCGTCCCAGAAATGGGTTCATATAGAATATTTATGTTCTCTGAAAGCCCACGCAGCAAAGAGTTTTATTTATACGCTCCGATTTCCAGTAATTAGCCAGCGATGAGAGGTCAGACTTCGTTTAGATTTCAAAATATTCTTCTCATTAATAGGAATCCCGCAGAGGAAGCGCAAAGAAACTTTCCAACTTACAACTCGAAAAGTCAATGAAGAGGGAGATGCAGAGCGCCGGATTACCTCTGCGCGCGTCATAGATCATCTCCGAGCTCTACCTGCCTGATATGTACGATAGACATGCGCGATTCGTTTCGTTACAAATCGAAATCCGTACGAATTTTCCTGAAATTCGTAAATTCGGAAGCATCCGAAATCCGAATGGCAGTTTCCGAATTATATCCGAAATACGAAATTCCGTTAACGAATTTCGGATCCGAATTTCTTTGAAACGGGAACTAATATTACCCCTGTAAATGAGGTTGAACAACATGACAAGATTTATTTTTTAATCCGAAATACGGACCCGCTGCTGCTGAGAGTCGCATTACAATACACAGGCAGGAAATACGAAATTCTGTTACAAACATTCGTTATATTGAAGTTAAAAACCAAAGTACATTTATATTGGAGTTGATGGTAGTTTTTTTTTTTTTTATCCGAAATACGAAATCCATTAACGGAATTTCGTATTTCGGATAAAAAAAACAAACTACCACATCGACTCCAATATTAACAAAGGTATTTTTGCTTTTTAAATTCATCATAACGAATGTTCGTAAAGTTACGGAAATGTGCCGAAACTAACGAAAATACGTATTTCATACGAATCCGAATTGAGTTTCAGACACGAATTACGAATTACGAAATAACGGATATTCCGAAACGGAACGCATTTTTTGACGGCGCACAAGTCTAATGTACTATACGTCTTCACTGGAGGAGAGGGAATCTCTGCACAGATCTGACGACCCGCTCAGCCCCGGACTACACCCCCCATCAGATGTACCATTCCAATGTGTCTGTGTAAGACTGCGCGACTCCTGTCACTTCTCTGTGCTCTGCTCTCCTGAAATACTCTGCTCTGCTGGAGGACTCTGCTCCTTCCTCTATAACTCTCCTCTCCTGATATACTCGGCTCTGCTGGAGGACTCTGCTCCTTCCTCTTTCTAACTCTAGGCCTCTTCAATCATGTATTGCTGTCCATTGCCCATGATGTGGAGCTAATGAAGTAATTTAGCATATCAACTTCCAGTTACCTAAAGCTGGCCTCCACGCTGATATATACACAAATTACTGCAGCTCTGTATTAATTCCATGAGACTACAATCTCACTTCCTTACTTGTTGGTTTACTGATTTGTATTGAGATTGTAGTCCATCCCGCGGGGGGGGGGGAGCTTGGAGCGGTGACTACTTTACAACATACACAGGGACCATGGGGAACAGACGTAGCCCCCCTCCAGAAGGAAGGACAGTGTCAGAGATGATTGGAGGATCTACAGCCGAGTGATACACAAATAAGATACATTGTTGCTCAGAGTTCGGGGATTTGGAGGGATTTTTAGGATTTATCTCCGGAGTTTTGTGTCACTTTAACTCTTTTGTTCCTCTTGGTTGATATGTTCCTCAGATAACAAAGAGTTCCATTGATGACAACGATCATTGCACAATAACGTGTTTTTCTGTTCAGTGCAGTGATAAAATCGACACACAGCTGTTTTTGGGAATGTCCCAAAGTTCAGGGAAAGTTGACAACGTCTCTCCCGCTCATCACGACAATAATAATAATAATAATAATAATGTCTCCAAAACACAATAGGGTTCAGGTGATAAAGGCGGCGACGGGCCATCATGTGACTGTTGCTGGGAACGATGATTTTCACGCAGATGTCATCTGCTGTTGTTTCGGAAACATTCCGCATCTTTCATCAGCCGTGTTTATCAGCTCCGGAAATCTGGACCGTGATGGTCTAGTGGCAGATGTTGCAAAGCCAACGAGTACAACGTCTGTCAACAATAACCTCATCATCTCAGCTGGTCGCCGGCGCAGGCCGCGGTGGCACCTCTCCAGAACCTACTTTATGACCTGTCCTCCGGAAAGTAAATCTGACAGTGAGTAGAAAGTTCCCTCAGGAGATCAATCCCCACACTTCCTACAGTTTCCTGCCATTGTCTGTCTGGAGTAGAGAGGAGGAGTCATCCATACTCCCAGTCTTTAGCATCTAGACAATGGTCATCAAGTCTTCCAAGTCTTCCTGTCCTCTTACTATTTAAGGACATCTACCCCGCCCAGCGCCCAAGAATGATTCCCTCATACGAGTGGCCGGATTATTATATACACCGAGTGGCCGGATTATTATATACACTGAGTGGCCGGATTATTATATACACAGAGTGGCCGGATTATTATATACACCGAGTGGCCGGATTATTATATACACCGAGTGGCCGGATTATTATATACACAGAGTGGCCGGATTATTATATACAC
>NW_017307848.1:255365-261668 GCF_000935625.1 Nanorana parkeri
GGAGCTTGGAGCGGTGACTACTTTACAACATACACAGGGACCATGGGGAACAGACGTAGCCCCCCTCCAGAAGGAAGGACAGTGTCAGGGATGATTGGAGGATCTACAGCCGAGTGATACACAAATAAGATACATTGTTGCTCAGAGTTCGGGGATTTGGAGGGATTTTTAGGATTTATCTCCGGAGTTTTGTGTCACTTTAACTCTTTTGTTCCTCTTGGTTGATATGTTCCTCAGATAACAAAGAGTTCCATTGATGACAACGATCATTGCACAATAACGTGTTTTTCTGTTCAGTGCAGTGATAAAATCGACACACAGCTGTTTTTGGGAATGTCCCAAAGTTCAGGGAAAGTTGACAACGTCTCTCCCGCTCATCACGACAATAATAATAATAATAATAATAATGTCTCCAAAACACAATAGGGTTCAGGTGATAAAGGCGGCGACGGGCCATCATGTGACTGTTGCTGGGAACGATGATTTTCACGCAGATGTCATCTGCTGTTGTTTCGGAAACATTCCGCATCTTTCATCAGCCGTGTTTATCAGCTCCGGAAATCTGGACCGTGATGGTCTAGTGGCAGATGTTGCAAAGCCAACGAGTACAACGTCTGTCAACAATAACCTCATCATCTCAGCTGGTCGCCGGCGCAGGCCGCGGTGGCACCTCTCCAGAACCTACTTTATGACCTGTCCTCCGGAAAGTAAATCTGACAGTGAGTAGAAAGTTCCCTCAGGAGATCAATCCCCACACTTCCTACAGTTTCCTGCCATTGTCTGTCTGGAGTAGAGAGGAGGAGTCATCCATACTCCCCACCGCTGGGCTCTTGATCATCTAGACAATGGTCATCAAGTCTTCCAAGTCTTCCTGTCCTCTTACTATTTAAGGACATCTACCCCGCCCAGCGCCCAAGAATGATTCCCTCATACGAGTGGCCGGATTATTATATACACCGAGTGGCCGGATTATAGGGGGAAGAAGAGGAGAGACACACTGACTGATGCGGGGGACGAGACACCGACTTACGCTAGGGGAGGGGACGAGACACCGACCGACGTTGGGGTCCCTTAAAAATTTCCTCGGCCAAAAAGGGGTCACGAGTGGAGAAAGTTTAAGAAGGCCTGCTCTAGAGAATATCTTTCTATTGCCCCCCTCTCCATACAACGTGTATTGGAAAATCCCACATTTTGCAGTTGTCACCAGAATAGGAGAAGATTCAGAAGGACTCAGCCAAAAATCGAGCCCTGTATGGCAGGCTCAGGGCAGCTCCTGGAATTGCTTTTCTATCAATGTTGAGCCTAATCCAATTTCACTATGAACAATGGGAATGAGCAAGTGTGACAAACAGCAGGCGGATACCTAAAATAAAAGAATTATCTCTAGACATTTCCTGGAATCGGTCTCGTTGTCTGAGCCCGCGTATTCTTCAAAAAGGTTTCCCATTACCTTGCTGGCTCATGTCTGACTTTCAACCTGTGTCTCTGCTCAACTCAGCCTTGTCTGGACACATCCCCTCCTGCCTGACTCCTCTCTGTATCTACATTACAATCTACCGCCGTTCTGAAGTTTCTTCATACTTTCAAGACTTTTTTGCTTGTTTTTGTTTTTTAGACTTGTCTGTGCTTCTGAGCTTTGGACTTTTGACCTGTTTTCTAGTATTGTTATCACTTCTTCCTTTTCACCGTTTCTCCATCCTCTGTTATCATGTTTCGTGTGAGCTCAGTGCTGTGTCTGTCTAGTCCTCATCCCAGTTTGATACCCTGCGTGCCGTGGATTTTGTGGACCGACTGTGTCCAGTGTTGCCACCCTTCCAGTTTTGACCCGGTTTTGGTGTCATGTGTCCGGGTGCCCAGCCAGCGGGCACCCGGACACGACACTCAGTGCCAACACCAGCACTTTACATTTTCTGATAGGTGCGGCTGCCGAGGTCCTTGTCAAGCGCAATCTCGAGCAGCCGCACCGCCCGCAGTTCAGAGAAAGATTTGGGTTTCAGGCAGGCTGCCCGAGATCATGCTTGACTAGGACCTTGGCAGCCATTCTGATGATCGATCACTTAGAGAAGAATGAGGAGACGTTCCTCTATGTGATAGATCACACAGAGCTAGAAGAGTGGCCAGGCTATGTAGATCCACATGCAGCTGAAGGGAAGAGGCATGAAGAGGTGGGGGTCAAAGAAATAGCCGAGCCGCAGGGGGAACGAGGAGATCATAAATCCGCACAACACTGGCTCCCTGACACCATGCTGCCCACCTGCGGTCCCCCTGGTGAGACACTATAGCCCAGACAGCACTGAGTGTCACACAGCCCACCCGAGAGTCGCACAGCCCACCCGAGTGTCGCACAGCCCACCCGAGAGTCGCACAGCCCACCCGAGAGTCGCACAGCCCACCCGAGTGTCGCACAACCATGCTGCCCCCCGAGTGTCGCACAGCCCACCCGAGTGTCGCACGGGCCAGCCGAGAGTCACACAGCCCACCCGAGAGTCGCACAGCCCACCCGAGAGTCGCACACCCCACCCGAGAGTCGCACAGCCTACACAAACCACCAGGCCACCTGAAGACATCAGGGCGCCAACCCAGAACAGCACAGAGTATGGAGCTTCACATTATTTTGTATTGCTGTGTAATGTGTTGCTGGGATTTGTACTTCTCTATAGCTGGTCTCCTTACTCCCTCCCTTAGCTGCCTCTCCTCACTCTCTCCTCTATATTATCCCCCAAAACAAAAGTTTGCCGCGCGTGGCACTAGGGTGTTCGGGTTCCACTTGAAGAAAAGGTGGCAACCCTAACTGTGTCACCAGGAGTAACAGCCAAATAACAGGCAGAGCCTGAGGTGGAGTTCAGATGAGGGGTCAGGAAGCTGCAGCAGTATCAGATTCAAGAGGTGAGGTAATTGCACCATAGAGGCAGAATAACTCAGCAACAAGTCAGTGCTCTGGCTGGAATATATACCAAGTGGGAACCAGGACCGCCCCCGGTCGCCAAGACAACCAGGAGGCTTCCTTGTCCAGGAGCCAATGGCAGGAGGTAAAAACGGAAGGTGTGTGCCAGGAACCCCCCCCAGCAAGACTCACACCTGACAACACTAATGGCCACGGGCGCACGCCTCCGTGCACGCAGCCTGTCCATCACACACACGTCGCCCAGCCTGTCTGACGCGCGCATGCGCACCCGCAACCCTGTCAACAAGAGTCCTGCCGAGCCGAAGGAAACCCTGTGCACTACACCGTACCTGGCAGCCCCTGGGTGAGGTGGTACCCCTTTTTCCCTGACACTACAAGATCAGGTTCTTGACCATTGGTTTTGGGTGAGGTGGTACCCCTGGTTCCCTGGCACTACCAGATCAGGTTCTTGACCAGTGGTTGTGGGTGAGGTGGTACCCCTGGTTCCCTGGCACTACCAGATCAGGTTCTTGACCAGTGGTTGTGGGTGAGGTGGTACCCCTGGTTCCCTGGCACTACCAGATCAGGTTCTTGACCAGTGGTTGTGGGTGAGGTGGTACCCCTGGTTCCCTGGCACTACCAGATCAGGTTCTTGACCAGTGGTTGTGGGTGAGGTGGTACCCCTGGTTCCCTGGCACTACCAGATCAGGTTCTTGACCAGTGGTTGTGGGTGAGGTGGTACCCCTGGTTCCCTGGCACTACCAGATCAGGTTCTTGACCAGTGGTTGTGGGTGAGGTGGTACCCCTGGTTCCCTGGCACTACCAGATCAGGTTCTTGACCAGTGGTTGTGGGTGAGGTGGTACCCCTGGTTCCCTGGCACTACCAGATCAGGTTCTTGACCAGTGGTTGTGGGTGAGGTGGTACCCCTGGTTCCCTGGCACTACCAGATCAGGTTCTTGACCAGTGGTTGTGGGTGAGGTGGTACCCCTGGTTCCCTGGCACTACCAGATCAGGTTCTTGACCAGTGGTTGTGGGTGAGGTGGTACCCCTGGTTCCCTGGCACTACCAGATCAGGTTCTTGACCAGTGGTTGTGGGTGAGGTGGTACCCCTGGTTCCCTGGCACTACCAGATCAGGTTCTTGACCAGTGGTTGTGGGTGAGGTGGTACCCCTGGTTCCCTGGCACTACCAGATCAGGTTCTTGACCAGTGGTTGTGGGTGAGGTGGTACCCCTGGTTCCCTGGCACTACCAGATCAGGTTCTTGACCAGTGGTTGTGGGTGAGGTGGTACCCCTGGTTCCCTGGCACTACCAGATCAGGTTCTTGACCAGTGGTTGTGGGTGAGGTGGTACCCCTGGTTCCCTGGCACTACCAGATCAGGTTCTTGACCAGTGGTTGTGGGTGAGGTGGTACCCCTGGTTCCCTGGCACTACCAGATCAGGTTCTTGACCAGTGGTTGTGGGTGAGGTGGTACCCCTGGTTCCCTGGCACTACCAGATCAGGTTCTTGACCAGTGGTTGTGGGTGAGGTGGTACCCCTGGTTCCCTGGCACTACCAGATCAGGTTCTTGACCAGTGGTTGTGGGTGAGGTGGTACCCCTGGTTCCCTGGCACTACCAGATCAGGTTCTTGACCAGTGGTTGTGGGTGAGGTGGTACCCCTGGTTCCCTGGCACTACCAGATCAGGTTCTTGACCAGTGGTTGTGGGTGAGGTGGTACCCCTGGTTCCCTGGCACTACCAGATCAGGTTCTTGACCAGTGGTTGTGGGTGAGGTGGTACCCCTGGTTCCCTGGCACTACCAGATCAGGTTCTTGACCAGTGGTTGTGGGTGAGGTGGTACCCCTGGTTCCCTGGCACTACCAGATCAGGTTCTTGACCAGTGGTTGTGGGTGAGGTGGTACCCCTGGTTCCCTGGCACTACCAGATCAGGTTCTTGACCAGTGGTTTTGTGTGAGGTAGTATCCCTGGTTCCCTGGCACTACCAGATCAGGTTCTTGACCATTGGTTTTGGGTGAGGTGGTACCCCTGGTTCCCTGGCACTACCAGATCAGGTTCTTGACCAGTGGGTTTTGGGTGAGGTGGTACCCCTGGTTCCCTGGAACTACCAGATCAGGTTCTTGACCATTGGTTTTGGGTGAGGTGGTACCCCTGATTCCCTGGCACTACCAGATCAGGTTCTTGACCTGTGGTTTTGGGTGAGGTGGTACCCCTGGTTCCCTGGCACTACCAGATCTGGTTCTTGACCAGTGGTTTTGGGTGAGGTGGTACCCCTGGTTCCCTGGCACTACCAGATCAGGTTCTTGGGTTGTAATATCAACTTTATTGCTGGTTAGACAAGCTAGGTCATGTCCCTGAACGAGGAGCCTCCACCTCTTCTGAGCGCACTCCGTAGCCTCCGCTTCTAATGGAGGATACGGAATCGTTCATCGTTGATACATAATTGTCAGGTGATTGTTGTCTTGGTGCAGAATGCAGACAATTTGTTTGCCACACGGAACAGATCACGCCGCAAATGAGCGCTGGATTGTAGAAGGTGCTCTAATGAAAGGTGCCGCGATGATGACGCGTCGCAGATCTACTGATTATCATAATGATCAAAAGACCGAATATACACACCAAGCGTCGGCTGGCGGCTCAATGCCACCTGATTAGGCTGCGGTAGACATGTGCGATTCGTTTCGTTACGAATCGAAATTCACACAAATTTTTCTGAAATTCGTAAATTCGGAAGCATCCGAAATCCGAATTGCAGTTTCCGAATTATATCCGAAATACGAAATTCCGTCAATGAATTTCGGATCCGAATTTCTTTGAAACGGGAACTAATATTACCCCTGTAAATGAGGTTGAACGACATGACAAGATTTTTTTTTAATCCGAAATACGGATCCGCTGCTGCTGAGAGTCGCATTACAATACACAGGCAGGAAATACGAAATTGCGTTGACGTATTTTCGTTATATTGAAGTTAAAAAGCAAAGTACATTTATATTGGAGTTGATGGAATTTTTTTTGAAGTCCGAAATACGAAATTCGGATCCGGAATCCGTTAATCGGAATTCGTATTTCGGATACAAAAACAACTACCACATCGACTCCAATAATAACAAAGGTATTTTTGCTTTTTAACTTCATCATAACGAATGTTCGTTAAGTTACGAAAATGTGGCGAAACTAACGAAAATCCGTATTTCGTACGAATCCGAATTGAGTTTCGGACACGAATTACGAAATAACGGATATTCCGAAACGGAACTAAAACAAATTTTTTGACGGTGCACAAGTCTAGGCTGCGGCAGACTTGAGGATATTCACGTATGGATTCAATGGATTCATTAACAAGAAGAACCTGACAGCAGGAAAAAATAAAATATAAAAAACATCTCAAAGAAAAGAATTGAAAACTTCGCCATGAAAGA
>NW_017307848.1:262151-262913 GCF_000935625.1 Nanorana parkeri
CTGAAATTCGTAAATTCGGAAGCATCCGAAATCCGAATTGCAGTTTCCGAATTATATCCGAAATACGAAATTCCGTCAATGAATTTCGGATCCGAATTTCTTTGAAACGGGAACTAATATTACCCCTGTAAATGAGGTTGAACGACATGACAAGATTTTTTTTTAATCCGAAATACGGATCCGCTGCTGCTGAGAGTCGCATTACAATACACAGGCAGGAAATACGAAATTGCGTTGACGTATTTTCGTTATATTGAAGTTAAAAAGCAAAGTACATTTATATTGGAGTTGATGGAATTTTTTTTGAAGTCCGAAATACGAAATTCGGATCCGGAATCCGTTAATCGGAATTCGTATTTCGGATACAAAAACAACTACCACATCGACTCCAATAATAACAAAGGTATTTTTGCTTTTTAACTTCATCATAACGAATGTTCGTTAAGTTACGAAAATGTGGCGAAACTAACGAAAATCCGTATTTCGTACGAATCCGAATTGAGTTTCGGACACGAATTACGAAATAACGGATATTCCGAAACGGAACTAAAACAAATTTTTTGACGGTGCACAAGTCTAGGCTGCGGCAGACTTGAGGATATTCACGTATGGATTCAATGGATTCATTAACAAGAAGAACCTGACAGCAGGAAAAAATAAAATATAAAAAACATCTCAAAGAAAAGAATTGAAAACTTCGCCATGAAAGAAGCAATATCGGTTCTCTCCAAAAAAAAAAAAAAAATGTCCGCTACTTTGACA
>NW_017307848.1:263016-263722 GCF_000935625.1 Nanorana parkeri
CTCCCCAAAAAAAAAAAAAAATGTCCGCTACTTTGACAAAACTTTTCACTTTGATTTTTAAATTGGATTAATTTCTGTGTGTGCGCTGCTCCAGTCACCGCGGCCGGCGATGAAGATTCCCCGAGGCTTCCGGACGTGGAACGGAATATCATTTTGGAAATACAATCTTTAAAAAGGTACCTGAGTTCTCCCAAAACGCCACCGGAATGTTCTAGCAGGCGCCGCGGGGGCGTTAATAATGGGCAGGTAGCTCGCGTGTCCGGAAGGGTCTCCTGATCGCCTCAGATCGGATCCATAGGGATTAGAATCCACTGATTGTTTATTCCATTATATACACTCCATAAAAGTCCACGCGTGGCCAATGTGATGATGATAAAGTGCAGCACATCGTTCAGTACCCTCCCGGGATCAAGCATCGGGTTTTCCCTGTGATGCACGGCCGCCGGCACTTCTGGGTGCCACGCCCATTTGGGGGAAAGCTCTTCTGATTGGTCCATAATAATGGGCCAGGCAACAGGTTGCTTGTGTTTTTAAACAATGTGTCACTACTCACTATGCCCAAGCCGAGCCCCCCTCTCCAGTGCCTCCTCCAGTGTCTGCTGGCTCCCAGTGCCTCCTCCATTGACTGTTGGCTCCCAGTGCCTCCTCCATTGTCTGTTGGCTCACAGTGCCTCCTCCATTGTCTGCTGGTTCCCAGTGCCTCCTC
>NW_017307848.1:268976-272171 GCF_000935625.1 Nanorana parkeri
AGATCTGGTAGAAAAGGACTTAAAAAGAACTACCTGGGACAGTAAAGGACAAGATAACCTAAACCCTATGGAAAGAAAACATCTGTTGGCTCCCAGTGCCTCCTCCATTGTCTGCTGGTTCCCAGTGCCTCCTCCAGTGTCTGTTGGCTCCCAGTGCCTCCTCCAGTGTCTGTTGGCTCCCAGTGCCTCCTCCAGTGTCTGTTGGCTCCCAGTGCCTCCTCCAGTGTCTGCTGGTTCCCAGTGCCTCCACCAGTGTATATCAGGGTTTAGAATAGTGTTAGTGTTAGCTTCAAGGTTATGGAAAGTGTTAGGGTTATGGATAGTGTTAGGGAAAGTGTTAGGGTTAGGGATAGTGTTAGGGAAAGTGTTAGGGATAGTGTTAGGGATAGTGTTAGGGTTAGGGATAGTGATAGGGTTAGGGATAGTGTTAGAGATAGTGTTAGGGTTAGGGATAATGTTAGGGTTAGAATTACCATTAGGGTTTACGTATAGTGTTTGAGATAGTGTTAAGGTTTGTGTTAGAGATAGGGTTAGGAATAGTGTTAGGAATAATGTTAGGGTTAGGATTACCATTAGAGTTTACGTATAGTGTTAGAGATAGTGTTAAGGTTAGGGATAGTGTTAGGCTTAGGCATAGTGTTAGGGTTAGGGATAATGTTAGGGTTAGGATTACCATTAGAGTTTACGTATAGTGTTTGAGATAGTGTTAGGGTTAGGGAAAGTGTTAGGATTAGGGAAAGTGTTAGGGTTAGGGAAAGTGTTAGGGTTAGGGATAATGTTAGGGTTAGGGATAGTGTTAGAGATAGTGTTAGGGAAAGTGTTAGGGTTAGCATTAGGGTTTACATATAGTGTTTGGGTTTGAGATAGTGTTAGGGTCAGCATTAGGTTTAACAATAGAGTTGGATTAGAATAGTGTTGGAGTTACCTTTCAGGGTTAAGGAAAGTGTTAGGGTTAGTGTTATGGTTGGTATCTTTTGGCCCAAGAACAAGTCCGGGGTAGATGAAAGGCACTACAGTAACCCTAAAGAGCCATTTCACACCCCATTGCACCCTTAATAAAACACTAAAAACACATAGGGGGTGATGTATGAAGGCTTCGCCCGGCGTGTAGTGGGGTGGATGCCATCCGCGTGACATTACTGCCGCTAGATGGCGCCGAGGAGCATAGAGATATATACAGCAGCCCCTTCATTCTGACCAACGCCATAATTTTGCCAAAATTTGCCATATCAAAGCCCCCCAGTGTTGCCGATCTCTTCTCAGATGTGCTGCGACCTCGGAGTCTCCCGCTCACCCTGGTTGATGGAGCGTGCACAGAGAAGGGGGGAAGGGAACGCAGAGCGTTCCTCCCAGGACCATATGGAATGTTCTCATGGTCATTATCTTCTCATGAAGACCTCGGAGGACCATCCGCCGTATAAAGATAGAAGTCTAATCACTGGCCGGCCGGCTCCTGGATTCCTCTGTGGGAGCCGCTCTCGGCTGTACCAGGAGGAAAGTGATTTACAGCTCCTGCCCGGTACCCCCTCCCCCCTCCCCCAGTCCAGGCCGAGGACCCCATCCCGTCGTGATTAGAGCGCTGAGGTGTCTTCTGGGACCTTTCATCACCATTCCTCACCACTGAATCCCAGCCAACCTTCCCGGCAGGTGTGCGCGGCTCCTCGCAGAACTTCTATCACCCGGAGACTGAGAATCATGAATCAGAGAACGACATGAATCCCATACGAGGAATGCAACGAGGCCGGAGAGAGATTCCGGACTTCAGATTTTATGTCATCAGAATCACCGCAAATAATCTCACTAATGTGCGTTTAGAGTTTGCAATTATATATGTACAGGAATGGGGGAGGGGGAGACATTTTCTCGTTACATGGGCAGGCTCTGCTTCCTCCTTAGTAGTCCTGCACGGTGATTGCACTTTACTGCTCCTCTCTCTCAGGCTCGCCCTGTAAAGGATCATTTGGTGGCAGCTCTGTAGCAGAGCCAGAGAAAGAACAATTGATCACTGGGGGAGGGGAGACTGAGGAAATGCTTCCTCCTGCCTGCAGCAGACTGATCACTGGGGGAGGGGAGACTGAGGAAATGCTTCCTCCTGCCTGCAGCAGACTGATCACTGGGGGAGGGGAGACTAAGGTAATGCTTCCTCCTGCGTGCAGCAGTCTGATCACTGGGGGAGGGGAGACTGAGGAAATGCTTCCTCCTGCCTGCAGCAGACTGATCACTGGGGGAGGGGAGACTGAGGAAAATGCTTTCCTTCTACCTGCAGCAGACTGATCACTGGGGGAGGGGAGACTGAGGAAATGCTTCCTCCTGCCGGCAGCAGACTGATCACTGGGGGAGAGGAGACTGAGAAATTACTTCCCCCCTGCCTGCAGCAGTCTGATCACTGGGGGAGGGGAGACTGAGGAAATGCTTCCTCCTGCCTGCAGCAGACTGATCACTGGGGGAGGGGAGACTGAGGAAAATGCTTTCCTTCTACCTGCAGCAGACTGATCACTGGGGGAGAGGAGACTGAGAAATTACTTCCCCCCTGCCTGCAGCAGTCTGATCACTGGGGGATGGGAGACTGAGGAAAGGCTTCCTCCTGCCTGCAGCAGACTGATCACTGGGGGAGGGGAGACTGAGGAAATGCTTCCTCCTGCTGCAGCAGACTGATGACATCATCTCAGCCTCGGCAGAGTCACTGACTGGGGCTCCAGGATGGCTTATTAATGATAGAAGGTGGAGATTTTTTCATAAAATGTGGAATACATTGTCTCCGGGACGGGAGGTGAAGGGAAATCTTCCAATGGGGACACTTGTTCCAGGGGAAATTGTCACTTCCTGTTGTGTCTCCGGGACAGGAAGTGAAGAGAGATCTCCTTCATAGAACACACAATCTGATTTCAGACACATTTTACATCTTATATGAGATTTACATTTATGACAATCACAGAACAATCTCCTCGATCTTGCGGCGGGTCTCCGCGTCCGCTTGTCCCCATCGATTCTTGGGGGAAGGGGTCTGTCAGGACAGTTTGCCTGCATGGACGGGGGAGTGACACCGCGTCCCCGTGCCTGCCGGGTGTCAAATGGAACTCAGAAATCCGGTTGGCTTCTCTTCCAGACCTGCTCGGCGCGGATATTCTCGCCGGATGAGATCACCTGCTGACATTCCTCTTGTTTAACATTATTGTGTATTTAAGGCGATCCAAC
>NW_017307848.1:272277-273558 GCF_000935625.1 Nanorana parkeri
GCTAAGCGCACATTTTTCAGGGGTAACTCCGGTAGTTGCTGCGATTTTACCCCGGAGACCCATAAAAGGGGGAGGGGGGACCTGGGCCGGTTTCCAGAGAGACGATTAAAGAGGAACTCCGGGCCACCAATCCGTGATCTGCTGATGTATCAAAGAGAACCTGTCACCAACCCTAAAGCATTGTTCTGTCCCATCTCCTGACTGATACATATTGATATATTCTGCAGATTATTTCCATCACTGACCCCTCTACAGATCTGCAGAACATCGCTCCTTCCCATCTCCCTCCGGACAGATACATATTGATATATTCTGCAGATTATCCCACCACTGACCCCTTTACAGATCTGCAGAACATCGCTCCATCCCATCTCCCCCCTGACAGGTACATATTGATATATTCTGCAGATTATCCCACCACTGACCCCTTTACAGATCTGCAGAACATCGCTCCATCCCATCTCCCCCCTGACATGTACATATGGATATATTCTGCAGATTATCCCAACACTGACCTCTCTAACCCCCCCCCACATATTCATATTCATATATTCTGCAGACTATCCCATCACTGACCCCTCTGGAGATCTGCAGAGCATTGCTCCGTCCCATCTCCATCCTGTCAAATACATTTCGATATATTCTGCAGATTATCCCACCACTGACCCCTCTAGAGATCAGCAGAGCATTGCTCCGTCCCATCTTCCACCTGACAGATACATATTGATATATTCTGCAGATTATTTCCACCACTGACCCCTCTACAGATCTGCAGAACATCGCTCCTTCCCATCTCCCTCCTGACAGATACATATTGATATATTCTGCAGATTATTTCCACCACTGACCCCTCTACAGATCTGCAGAACATCGCTCCTTCCCATCTCCCTCCTGACAGATACATATTGATATATTCTGCAGATTATTCCACCACTGACCTCTCTACAGACATATTCATATATTCTGCAGACTATCCCATCACTGACCCCTCTGGAGATCTGCAGAGCATTACTCCGTCCCATCTCCATCCTGTCAAATACATTTCGATATATTCTGCAGATTATCCCACCACTGACCCCTCTAGAGATCTGCAGAACATTGCTCCGTCCCATCTTCCACCTGACAGATCCGTATTGATATATTCTGCAGATTATCCCGCCACTGACCACTCTACACTGCTGCCCATATCCTGATCACAAACAAGAACGGTTCTGAGAAGCTGAGGCTTTGCGGACCCTCCAACCATCGCAGATCAGAACAACATCTGTGGGTGGTTAGCGG
>NW_017307848.1:273608-274027 GCF_000935625.1 Nanorana parkeri
TGGGTGGGGAGCGGGGGGTGGGGGGGGGAGGAGGAGAGATCTCAGATATATCGCCGGCCATTTATCATCGGATCAGATTGCAGCAGATCGGACGTTTTGTAGTGATTGCGCAATATTACCCTTATATACATTATATCTGCTCATCTCATGTTACATTGTCACGTCTTATATATGTTCCTCATCAGAATACTATTAATAAGCATATAAATGTGTATCGTCCTGATATATCAGATATCATATCACCGTATATAATGAAGTACAAATCTGAGTGGATGGAAAATCAGTTTTTATATTGAAACATTTATTATGAATTCAGACTTTTCATCTCAGAGCCAAAGTGAATGATATCCAATCGTGTTCAGTGTCTTAGAATACCCCCCCCCCCCCCCCCCCCCCCCCGGACCACCGAGAAGAACGGG
>NW_017307848.1:274181-274794 GCF_000935625.1 Nanorana parkeri
TTTAAAATCCCCCCCCCCCTCCCCCATCCCAGGACTCAGTGTAGATCAGCGGGTCTCAACCTGTGTAATCTCAGGACCCACATTTGTCCTCGGTCATTGAGTCGCGACGCATGTTGCACTGCAATGGAATGCACGGCAGTGTGGGCCGCTGTGCTGCGATGGAGCTACGTCCGTATGTGCGTTGCTTGTACAACTCCCATGCGCACCGATAGAGGTGCCGGGAGCCAGAATGTGACGTCACTCCGGTTCCGGCACCTCTACAGGACACGCGAGGGAGCTGTAAGCAATGCAAGTATGGTTGGAGCTCCCTCGTGACCATACCCCCTAACTCATCCCACCTCAAAGTAGACACTCAGCGCTGGGCAGCATATTCTGAATGGCTGCTCGGTATTTAGGGGAGGCCTCTCAGCTAGAAAAGTGGAAGGCATGCGGCGACCAACCAGCTGAGAACCAAGGCATTAGATCAGGGGTGCCCACAATTTTTGGTGTTAAGATCTACTTTTCAAATGATGAGCTACATGAGATCTACCAATGAAAAAAAAAACTCCCTCGCCTCTCTCTCCTGGCTGTCTCTCCTCGCCCTCTCTCCCCTGGCCGTCCCCTCTTTCTCCCC
>NW_017307848.1:274867-275301 GCF_000935625.1 Nanorana parkeri
CTCTCCTCGCGCTCTCTCTCCTGGCTGTCTCTCCTTTCTCCCCTGGCTGTCTCTCCTCTCCCTCCTGGCTGTCTCTCCTCTCTGTCCTGGCTGTCTCTCCTTTCTGTCCTGGCTGTCTCTCCTCGCCCTCTCTCTCCTTACTGTCTCTCCTCTCTCCCCTGGCTGTCTCTCCTCTCTCTCCTGGCTGTCTCTCCTCTCTCTCCTGGCTGCCTCTCCTTTCTCCCCTGGCTGTCTCTCCTCTCTCTTAACTTTGATGTAATACATAGCACTACAACCCCCAGTATCCCCCAGAAAGGTGTCGGGGAGCTCGGCTCAGCAGACTCGGGCTAATAGGTAATCATGTGTGCACAGCGATATAAATATACTAAAATGGAATAAAGGGTCCGCCATCCCCCCCCCCCCCTTCCGGTTCCACCACCACCACCTCTTTGAGC
>NW_017307848.1:275610-276153 GCF_000935625.1 Nanorana parkeri
ATCAAAAAATCAATAAAAGGTTCCCCCCCCCCCCCCCCCCCTTCCTGATCTACCAGCATCAGCTCTGTGAGCTGCGATCACCATCTACCTGGGGGGCGCCGCTGGTGTAGAGGATTGCAGTGTTATCGCTTTGATTGTATTTATCAATTCACACAACACCAGACAACAACATTGTAACATTGTATCCGGTGTATTGTACAAATCGTACATATTATCGCTTGTTACACTTTATTATTTACACGCTTTCCACTTCCTCTGACTTGTATCTTCATTTCCTGTCTTGCATCCGCCGTTCTTTTCGCCTCTCCTCATGAAGTTGTCACTTTGATGCCACGAAACGTGTTCACGATGTGTTTTTTTATATTGTTACTTGACCAATGAATACTATTTGAGGAGAACCCTGCGAAGCCTCTTTCTTCATCATGGGCGCCTCTGCTGAGCTCACCTTCTTGGGGTGAAAGTCTTCCACAAGGTTGGACCGGAATTTACATTACGCGCAGTTCGGGATCATCCGGAATATGGCGCTGAGCATCAAATGCGTAG
>NW_017307848.1:276377-278305 GCF_000935625.1 Nanorana parkeri
AAAAGCGTAGACCCCCGCCCCCCCCCCCCCCATCATCATATTCTGCATGGAGACAGATATATTCTCCTCGGCGTCTTTCCAAAGCCACAGTACTGACCAAACGATCGATTGATAAGAGAAATAAATGTAGTAAATTAAAGTGGACCTGTCAGTAAGTGTATCTGCATGAATAACTTCCTAACATGTCACAATATACAGCAACAGTATCATTTATCAGAACTGCAACAATTAGAAAACATCCTTAAGCTCCAGTCACTGACTTTGCCTAGGCTGCGATGATGTCATCAGTCTGCTGCAGGCAGGAGGAAGCATTTCATCAGTCTCCCCTTCCCCAGTCATCACTCTGCAGGCAGGAGGAAACATTTTCTCAGTCTCTCCTTCCCCAGTGATCAGTCTGCTGCAGGCAGGAGGAAGCATTTCATCAGTCTCCCCTCCCCCAGTCATCACTCTACATTGAGGGGTTAAATTGCACCTTCGGAGATCCATACGGGGCGATGATTCCCGCCGGCAGTAATTATGTGAGAAGCTTTCTGTGCGATCTCCTCATCTGGAATGAAGGTGGAAATGAAGGAATCAGCGTTTCCCGCACTCCCCGTCCTCGCAGAGGATTATTGAGCCGCTCGTTGGCGCACTTCTGCAGATTGTGTTTTCCCGGGAAGCGTTGACATGAAAGCTGGACATCGGTGATAAGCAGAGATGACAATAATCCCGACGCCTTTGACGTCCGCACTTCTAGAAACGATCGCTGGCACTTCACGACGTTAGAAGTGTGTCTTTCAGGAGCGTGCGGGAAAGGTGCGAGGCATAATGGGACCTGGGTGCCGTCTGTCCGCCAGGTCCTGCCAAGATGGCTTTCATTGTCCTAGCACAACAAGGACCTAGAAGTGGGACTCCGGCCAGACAGCTGAACACATGGATGAAGTACGCACAGTATAGGTGGGCCGCTGTCACTGCCAATATACACGTCATTCTGTTCAGCCGTCTTAAGCCCCGTTCACATTGAGCGATTTATCGCGCGGTAATTCCCGCGATATCGCGGCAAATTACCACGCGATGTCGCGCTCCAATGCATTTCAATGGGGCAAAGGGTCCTGCTGTCGCGGGTCGTGTGTCGCTACAGCAGGACCCTTTTTGGAGCGGATTTAGCCGCGATTCAAGGTTGCTCAATGCAAGCTTGAATGCGATATCGCGCGGCAAATCTCGCGATGTCGCGCAATATGCAAATCGCGCGACAAACGCGCGATTTGCATATCGCGCAGTGGGAACGGGGCCTTCGTGATCCAGATAACAAATTATAGATTATGAAAGGACGTGCTGAGGACCTCCCTGTGTTCATCCCCTCACTACAAGCTGCCTAAGCAGCAATCCATCCATGGAGATTCATGGACCCGGTCCCACAGTGCGCTTGCGTGCATGTCAGTCCAATCCAGTTACAGGTCCGATGAAATCATAGAAAACCGGGCCCGGCAGCGGTGCAGGAGGAGGTGGTGGGGAACGGGCTCAGCAGCGACTGTGGAGGAGTCCAGGGCTGGTAGTGGAAGAGACTGACAGCGGATCGGGGCTGACAGGCAAGAGATGTGCAGGGGTGTGACCAGCCCACCTGAGACGCTGCAGAGCCCACCATAGAGAGTGTATGGTGGGCTCTGCAGGGTCACTCTCAGGTGGGTTGTGTGGGATCTCAGGTGGGCTCTGCAGGGTGTCAGGTGGGCTTTGCGGGGTCTATGGTATGTGCGGAGTCTCAAGTAGGCTGTGAGGGGTCTCTGGTATGTGCGGGGTCTTAGGTGGGCTCCGCAGGATCTCAAGTGGGCTGTGCGGTGTCTCAGGTGGGCTCCGCAGGGCCTTTGGTGGGTTGTGTGGGGTCCATGGAGGGCTCTGCAGCAGTGAGCGGGAACGTGCGCTGGAGGTAGGTCCTTTTTTTGGGGGGGGGG
>NW_017307848.1:278918-285093 GCF_000935625.1 Nanorana parkeri
ACACACACACACACATGTGAGAATTAGACAATGACCGCACCTGGCTGCCCTCTGCTCCTGTCTATGATAATACAGAAATAAGAGCCGCCCGGCATTACACGGGGTCGCAGCGCTTCCCCCTGAATGTATATTCCTGCCGGGGCTCCCGGGGAATCAAATCCGTATGTTTGGTAAGAGGAGACGGCTCATAAGGCTCTGGGAACTCCGACGTTTTCCAGCAATGTTCGCTGCCTTGGATCCGAAATAATTCTGGAACTGCTGCGGGAAAGTAAAGTTCCGGGTTTAACCCTTCCAGGGCTGAACTGAATTAATTTCTTGATAACATCATTCACTGGGTTCTACAAACTGAGTGAATCTAAGAGCTTTCATGCAGCCAAAATTTTGGCAAAATTTGGTGAAATGTTGCCCTTTTAGCAAAGTACATTAACGTCAATGTGGAAGGTGAAATTGAATTGATTACCTAAAATACACCCCCTAAACCCCCCCCACCCAGAGTAGATCGCATGACATCATCCAACCCCCTGTTGTCACTACGTTGGCTTTGAGTGATCACATGACATCAACTCACCACTAGCTGTCATTACATAGGCTCTAGGTGATCACATGACACTAACCTACCCACAGCTAACCCACCCCTCCACAGTCACTACATTACCTCTTAATGGTTACATGATATCCACCTTATCTCCCACTACATTGGCTCTGGACAGTCATGTGACATCATCCCACCCTCCAGTTACCTACATTGGCTCTGAATAGTCATGTGACATCATCCCACCCTCCAGCCAACTACATTGACTCTGAATAGTCATGTGACATCATCCCACCCTCCAGCCAACTACATTGGCTTTGAATAGTCATGTGGCATCATCCCACCCTCCAGCCAACTATATTGACTCTGAATAGTCACGTGACATCATCCCACCCTCCAGCCAACTACATTGGCTTTGAATAGTCATGTGGCATCATCCCACCCTCCAGTTACCTACATTGGCTCTGAATGGTCATGTGACATAATCCCGACCTTCAGTGAACCACATTGGCTCTGAATAGTCGCATGACATCCTCACAACCTCTAGCTGTAACTACATTGGCTCTAAATGGTCATGTGACATCATCCCACCCTTATCTGCCACTACCTTTGGCTCTGACCAGTCAGCGATTATCTTATAAGTTGAAGTGTAAATTTAATGGGGGGCAGCAATTTGATTGTCTCCTGTCTACATTGCCCCATGCTTTGAATGTACAGAAGGGAAGGTGATCCTTGCACATAGGAGCTAACAATCTAAATTTCTTCCATTTCTTCAGCAGCCACTTAACTCCTACTGGTGAAAATAAATACAATTACTTCCTGAAAGGAATGACCTGAGGAACAATCGCAGTTCTTAGGGGGACCTCCTGCTCCTCTCAGATTACTCTCCAAAGTGTCCTGAAATAACACCAGATCACTCAGGGTTTGAATGTTTGCTCGGTGAGGTCACGCGGCGGTTTGATCCTAATTGATAACAATTGCTCAGATATTCGGGCGTAATTACCCGTATTTATGTCATCGCCGCGATCAATCTTCAAACATTTAAGATTTGTGAGGAACAAACTACCCGTCTGCAATTCCTCCATTACAATCCGGACAGCCATTTAAAATCTCATTTCCCAATCAGTGGGGGCGTGACCTCCCTCAAGGGCCACACTGGGCCAATCAGCATCAGCCTACAATCTGCGGAATTCGGAGGAATGAAACGGCTTAAATTTCCTTCCACGTTAATTCCAATTCAGGCGCAATTGCCGGGGAAAAAAACATTTATTAAAGACAATTTACATTAATATTATCACACTATTATTATACATGTATATAGCTCTGACATATACCGCAGTGCTGTACAAAGAACACTGAGCCGGTCACATCAGTCTCTGTACAGAGGAGCTTACACTCTAATGTCCCCTGACAGTCACATCAGTCTCTGTACAGAGGAGCTTACACTCTAATGTCCCCTGACAGTCACATCAGTCTCTGTACAGAGGAGCTTACACTCTAATGTCCCCTGACAGTCACATCAGTCTCTGTACAGAGGAGCTTACACTCTAATGTCCCCTGACAGTCACATCAGTCTCTGTACAGAGGAGCTTACACTCTAATGTCCCCTGACAGTCACATCAGTCTCTGTACAGAGGAGCTTACACTCTAATGTCCCCTGACAGTCACATCAGTCTCTGTACAGAGGAGCTTACACTCTAATGTCCCCTGACAGTCACATCAGTCTCTGTACAGAGGAGCTTACACTCTAATGTCCCCTGACAGTCACATCAGTCTCTGTACAGAGGAGCTTACACTCTAATGTCCCCTGACAGTCACATCAGTCTCTGTACAGAGGAGCTTACACTCTAATGTCCCCTGACAGTCACATCAGTCTCTGTACAGAGGAGCTTACACTCTAATGTCCCCTGACAGTCACATCAGTCTCTGTACAGAGGAGCTTACACTCTAATGTCCCCTGACAGTCACATCAGTCTCTGTACAGAGGAGCTTACACTCTAATGTCCCCTGACAGTCACATCAGTCTCTGTACAGAGGAGCTTACACTCTAATGTCCCCTGACAGTCACATCAGTCTCTGTACAGAGGAGCTTACACTCTAATGTCCCCTGACAGTCACATCAGTCTCTGTACAGAGGAGCTTACACTCTAATGTCCCCTGACAGTCACATCAGTCTCTGTACAGAGGAGCTTACACTCTAATGTCCCCTGACAGTCACATCAGTCTCTGTACAGAGGAGCTTACACTCTAATGTCCCCTGACAGTCACATCAGTCTCTGTACAGAGGAGCTTACACTCTAATGTCCCCTGACAGTCACATCAGTCTCTGTACAGAGGAGCTTACACTCTAATGTCCCCTGACAGTCACATCAGTCTCTGTACAGAGGAGCTTACACTCTAATGTCCCCTGACAGTCACATCAGTCTCTGTACAGAGGAGCTTACACTCTAATGTCCCCTGACAGTCACATCAGTCTCTGTACAGAGGAGCTTACACTCTAATGTCCCCTGACAGTCACATCAGTCTCTGTACAGAGGAGCTTACACTCTAATGTCCCCTGACAGTCACATCAGTCTCTGTACAGAGGAGCTTACACTCTAATGTCCCCTCCCCCCACAGTCACACACTATTATACTACATGTATATAGCTCTGACATATACCGCAGTGCTGTACATCTCTGTTACCCATAACACATCTTCAAGCACGCATGTGCTTTGTTATCATGACACTAAGGATGAGGATGGTCATGTGGGGCTGGGGTTGCCACCTTTTTATCAAGTGAAACCCGAACACACCGCACAGCAATTTTTTGTGGAGAATATACAGGAGTGAGCGAGGAGAGACAGCCAGGAGAGCGAGGAGAGACAGCCAGGAGAGAGAGTGAGGAGAGACAGCCAGGAGAGAGAGTGAGGAGAGACAGCGAGCAAAACATCTGCCTGAAGGAGAACCCCTGTGCCCTTCAAGACTTATCTGCACCCTGTTTCAGACTCCTTGCATTCCCGAGTTCCAGGGTCCCGCTGTATCTCGTTCCTCCTCCATGCACTCAAGTTGGAACACCAGGACCACCTGACATCCTGTGTCCGGGTTTCAGCTGGCCTGGCACATACATGACTCAAAACCCGGACTGTCCGGGTGAATCCTGGACAGGTGGGAACCCTAGACATGCACTTTGTTATCACTGAGTATAAGGGATGTTCTCCTGACGTGGCCGGTCATGTTATGTCTACAGTGTGCGTTCCTCGCTCTCTCCAACCTGAAGTTCGAGGGAAGCAATCTCACATTTAGTTCATTAATTTGTATTGAGATTGTAGTCCATCCCGGGGGGCGGAGCTTGGAGCGGTGACTACTTTACAACACACACAGGGACCATGGGGAACAGACATAGCCCCCCTCCAGAAGGAAGGACGGTGTCAGAGATGATTGGAGGATCTCCAGCCGAGTGATACACAAATAAGATACATTGTTGCTCAGAGTTCAGGGACTGGAATGTATTTTTCAGATTGAACTCCGGAGTTTGGTGTCACTTTAATTCTGGGCTCTCTGTTCCCGAGCTGTCCTCTGCGTTCTTTTCCTCCCCTGTAAATTATCTCTCTGCGATGGCGTCCACCTCTGTGCCATCCTCGCTCCCGCTAATGCAGCGAAGGGCACGAAACACTGCGAGCTCTTTATGTTTCTCTCTAAAAAGGCTCGTAATGTTTACAAGGATTCCGCTAAGTGGCGGCCCGACCGGCAGCGGAGCGCGGAGAGGGACCGCACTTTTCCGAAGGTCAAGGCACTCTGGTTAATCTTGACCTTTGCGCGAGAAGGCGAGCGGCCCGTTCCTCAGCTACGCACAATTGCGCGGCGGTGAAATTGTCTGATTGCAAATGGAGATGAATTATGGAAGCCGCCAGGCAATTTGTGAAATGGCACTTTCCTATGGTGGACGCTAATATATCAGGAGCTCCGACTCTCCGAGTTCCTCTCGGGGAATAAACGTATCTCTATAAATGACTCGATACAAAGAGACAAACGAAATATAAATCATTTTCACCAATTAATTTATCACTTCATTATATCCTTTTATTTAATTTTTTTATATTTGGAGGTTTTTATGTGTATTCAAAATTAATTTACAATAATGAGCCCTCCATGGCGAGACAATTAATTCCTTCCCCGTCACAATTTGATGATTACATTAATATAATCATATTTAATTATTATATTATATTTTCATTTTCAGTTAGTATTTATTCTGGATACATCACAGCACCCTGCCTCAGTAATGCCTTAATGGGTGGGCGTCAGTCTGGAGGAGTGGATGTTCCTACACATGCTGTATTTGCATACAGACCACCCTAGGTGACACCTGGCGGTGTATTATGGTTTTGTGCTGCCCTAGGCAAGTGCAAACTCGGGCACCCCCGCCCCCCCCAAACTAATCAGTATCGGTGCATACCTGTAAATATATATATATATTAGATCCCTGCACACATGCACATAAACATAATCCCGCCACAATTCGCACGTTCAGACCCAGATTTTCGGCTGACGGTCCGGTCTTTAAACACTTTAACAACCTTTAACGAATTCTGCTGTTTTGCTGATACCCGCTCCATGGCTCCGAGCGCCAACAATCATCCCGCATTCAAAGGCTGTTCAAAGGCTGTTAAATCGCGTTGTTTAGCCGTACGCTCACCCAAGCTGCACATCCGTGTGGGTGCGGGTGTCCGTAGTCGTACACAGACATGATGGATCCTGTCTGCGTCCGAGCAGGGAAACCCACATCCGCATGGATGTGCAGCTTGGGTGAGCGTACGGCCGCGTACTCCAATAGAGAAGAACAGGCTGCTGTGTACAATCACACGCAGCACCCGTCCTTCCCGGGAATAGACTTGTGCGCCGTCAAAAATTCGTTCCGTTTCGTAATATCCGTTATTTCGTATTTCGTAATTCGTATCCGAAACTCAATTCGGATTCGTACGAAATACGGATTTTCGTTAGTTTCGGCACATTTTCGTAACTTTACGAACATTCATTATGATGAAGTTAAAAAGCAAAAATACCTTTGTTAATATTGGAGTCGATGTGGTAGTTGTTTTTTTTATCTGAAATACGAATTCCGTTAACGGATTCCGGATCCGAATTTCGTATTTCGGATAAAAAAAAACTACCATCAACTCCAATATAAATGTACTTTGCTTTTTACCTTCAATATAACGAATGTTCGTAACGGAATTTCGTATTTCCTGCCTGTGTATTGTAACGCGACTCTCAGCAGCAGCGGATCCGTATTTCGGATTTAAAAAAAAATCTTGTCATGTTGTTCAACCTCATTTACAGGGGTAATATTAGTTCCCGTTTCAAAGAAATTCGGATCCGAAATTCGTTAACGGAATTTCGTATTTCGGATATAATTCGGAAACTGCAATTCGGATTTCGGATGCTTACGAATGTACGAATTTCAGGAAAATTCGTACGAATTTCGATTCGTAACGAAACGAATCGCACAGGTCTACCCGGGAACGGCCCGCGACGGCCGTGCACGTGTTAGCTGTGTGAATGAGGCCTTAGATGTAGCGCTGTGTTGTCAGTCTTCATCGGTGAGGCGGCTCCTCATGTATATAAATCCATATGCAGATGATGTATTGGAAGCTGATCAT
>NW_017307848.1:285468-291314 GCF_000935625.1 Nanorana parkeri
ATGATGTATTGGAAGCTGATCATCCCCCCCCCCCTCCCCCCCCCCTTGTTGGGCTGATTCCCGGTGAGGTCTTGGCTGGCCTCCTCTCATTCCCAGAGTGCGTTGGGCTGTTCTTTACATTATAAATATACCGTTTGCCCCGTTCTGAGCTTTTCATGGTAATCCTTTCACAAACGTTATTGCCCCGTAAAATATCCTCGCGCTTTGTAACTTATGTTTTCATCGCGGCGGACTCCCAGCATGCCGCGCTGCTTGTTTAGGGGAATCTAATTCACATTTTATTTGTGGTTATGTTTTATTTTGGTTTGAGGTTTTATGAACTATAAAATAAATCCCGCCTGCGGACCATAAACAAGACGCGGCTGCAGAGGATGTGGCCCAGTTGCTCGCTGTGATTCCACCGCAGTCAGTGGCGAGAGGTCCGTCTTCTGTTTAACCCTCGGGGGCCTGGGAACAGGAAGTCTCCTGTCCACCTGCCTCCACCCTGCCGGGAGAGGACACAGCCGGGGCCCTCCAACCCGCTGACCTGTTCAGGAAGACGTATGTGAGAGCAGACAGGCCGTATCACACCACGCACGCTAAGATCTCCTGTGATGTCACCAGTGTACACCGCCACTGCAGCTGTATGACATGATCTGCATTGTGTATTCCACCCAAAGGGTCACATTCCATAAAACCAGCCAGGAAGCTGAATAAGAGGCCTGAGGGCTTCAGTATTCCTTCACATTGTTTTGCTGCACCAATCAGAGGGCTTCTGTGCCTAAAATCACATTGTTAAACCTCAACAATGATGTAAATTAAATTTGATTGATGTATGATAGATGGGTAGTTGGATGATAGTAGAGATGGATGGATGATAGATGGTTGGATAGATGGTTGGATGGATGGTTGGATAGATGGTTGGATGGATGGTTGGATGGATGATAGATGGTTGGATAGATGGTTGGATGGATGGATGGATGATAGATGGTTGGATAGATGGTTGGATGGATGGATGGATGGATGATAGTAGGGATTGATGGATGGATAGATGGATGATAGTAGAGATGGATGGATGATAGTAGAGATGGATGGATAGATGGTTGGATAGATGATAGTAGAGAGGGATGGATGGATGGATGATAGTAGAGATGGATGGATGGATGATAGATGGATAGATGATAGATGGTTGGATGGATGATAGTAGAGATGGATGATGGATGGATGGATGATAGATGGATGGATGATAGATGGTTGGATGGATGATAGTAGAGATGGATGGATAGATGGTTGTATGGATGATAGTAGAGATGGATGGATGGATGGATGATAGTAGAGATGGATGGATGGATGGATGGATGATAGATGGTTGGATGGATGATAGTAGAGATGGATGGATAGATGGTTGGATGGTTGGATGGATGATAGTAGAGCTGGATGGATGGATGGTTGGATGGATGGATGGTTGGTTGGATGATAGTAGAGATGGATGGATGGATAGATGGATAGATGGTTGGATGGATGATAGTAGAGCTGGATGGATGGATGGTTGGTTGGATGATAGTAGAGATGGATGGATGGATGGATGGATGGATGGATGGATGGATGATAGTAGAGACGGATGGATGGATAGATGGATAGATGGTTGGATGGATGATAGTAGAGACGGATGGATGGATAGATGGATAGATGGTTGGATGGATGATAGTAGAGATGGATGGATGGTTGGATGGATGGATGGTAGTAGAGATGGATGGATGGATGGATGATAGTAGAGATGGATGGATGGATGGATGATAGTAGAGACGGATGGATGGATAGATGGATAGATGGTTGGATGGATGATAGTAGAGATGGATGGATGGTTGGATGGATGGATGGTAGTAGAGATGGATGGATGGATGGATAGATAGATAGATAAATAGATAGATAGTATTTTGCCTCCCCTTCTCTACATGTTAATAGCGAACATGCTGATTTAAAAAAAACCAACCCTTTCTGCTGTCATTACACGCCTTATTTTACATCCTATGACATCATCACTGGGTCTATAAGCTTCTCTATGTAACGCAGGCAGGTCACAGCTGGTGGGAGGGGCCGGCAGGGTGTGAGCATTCCTAGGCAGGCTGTGTTTGTAGCCAGACCACCCTAGGTAACACCCACATGTGATGCTGAGCCTCCATGATTGAAAGAACAAAAATCCAATCAATGAAAGGGGCGGGGCCAGGGACAGTCAGGCTGCGGAGGAAAGTGCAATCTGGTGCTGGATGTTCTGCAGCATAGGAAAGGAGGCGGAGCTCTATCTGACTTGCTGCAGCTTTCTAATGCACATTGTGAGAAGCTCCCGGTGTGCAGTGACATCAGAGGAAGAGGAGAGGAGGCAGTACCACTGTGCAAGACTGTTGTTGTTCACACTAAATCCGGACCAGAGCTGCATGAGTTTCTGCATATGCAGTGCACTGAGTTTTGACACGTTTTTGATACATTCCGGTCCATTTGTGTGTGGTTTTTTTAGCCTAAAATGGGCCTAAAATGGGCTTTCCGGTGATGTCCAGTGCGTTGCAGGGCATTTGAATGCATTTTTGTGCATTCCAGAGCAGAAAAAAATAGGGCATTATGCAGTTTATCCACGTGCTCTGGAACTGAACGCTGGGGTGTGACCTAGAGCCCAAAATACCATTGGATTACATTAGATACATTTTTGATGCGTTCTGTAACTGCTCTGCTCTGCACTTGGTGTGAACAAGCCCTGAAGAGAAGGACGGAGGTCAGATAGAAGACTGAAGGGGAGGACAGAGGTCAGATAGAAGACTGGAGGGGAGGACGGAGGTCAGATATAAGACTGAAGGGGAGGCTGGAGGTCAGATATAAGACTGGACTGGAAGACGGAGGTCAGATATAAGACTGAAGGGAAGGACGGAGGTCAGATATAAGACTGAAGGGAAGGACGGAGGTCAGATAGAAGACTGAAGGGGAGGACAGAGGTCAGATAGAAGACTGGAGGGGAGGATGGAGGTCAGATAGAAGACTGAAGGGGAGGACAGAGGTCAGATAGAAGACTGGAGGGGAGGACGGAGGTCAGATATAAGACTGAAGGGGAGGCTGGAGGTCAGATATAAGACTGGAGGGGAGGACGGAGGTCAGATATAAGACTGAAGGGAAGGACGGAGGTCAGATATAAGACTGAAGGGAAGGACGGAGGTCAGCTAGAAGACTGGAGGGAAGGACGGAGGTCAGATAGAAGACTGAAGGGGAGGACGGAGGTCAGATAGAAGACTGGAGGGGAGGATGGAGGTCAGATAGAAGACTGAAGGGGAGGCTGGAGGTCAGAAGACTGAAGGGGAGGCTGGAGGTCAGAAGACTGAAGGGGAGGCTGGAGGTCAGAAGACTGAAGGCTGGAGGTCAGATATAAGACTGAAGGGAAGGCTAGAGGTCAGATATAATCTGGCACTGCTGCCTGGTAGGGGTGCCTTGCTCATTAGACCAGCTGAACAGAATGACAGACCTTTTGCTAGGCAGTGACAACACTCGGCTCAGAATTTATCAGTTTGCTGCAATTCGGCTTCAAGTATCACAGAAAGCGTTGAATTGATTGCCGTGTCCTTGTAACAATTCCTCGGGTTCTCCCGCCCACAAAGACAAATGCAATGAGATATTTCACAAACAGCGTCTGGACACTTTTCATTCCCACAATCCCCGGCGGGTCGGAGAATTCAATTCTGAACCCTTAAACACCTGAATATCGTTGGAGATCCCTTCCATCGCCGGAATAAAAGTGTCTGCAGAGCCCACGAAGGGCCGCTTGTCACAGATCGTTCCGAGTGACAAATGCAAAAAAAATGTCCTTTTCTCCCTCCAAAGAAATGGGCCGAGACAGCGACAAGCCGAATCCTCGGCAATGTGACAATCCCGGTGAAATCCTCGGCAATGTGACAATCCCGGTGAAATCCTCGGCAATGTGACAATCCCGTTGAAATCCTCGGCAATGTGACAATCCCGGTGAAATCCTCGGCAATGTGATAATCCCGGTGAAATCCTCGGCAATGTGACAATCCCGGTGAAATCCTCGGAAATGTGACAATCCCGGTGAAATCCTCGGCAATGTGACAATCCCGGTGAAATCCTCGGCACCGGCTCAGGTGAGAAATCAATTTCCAGTCCGGTGAGTGACGAGGAGGAAATGGGAACAGACAGAAGATTTCATTGACGGGAATGTTTTCCTGACAATCCCGAAATGATACAATGTAACCGCGGAGTTATGAAGAGATCATGTGATCGCGTTCCTGCAGCAAGATAATCGCCACTGATAGCTGCCAGGGAGCTGCAGGAGGCGACGATGATGTCATAAACAACGTTCACATTAATTAGACTCCATAAGGCTGGGTGACACCCGGAGCGGTAACCGAGTGTCACCCCGCCGAGACGTTACTGCGCATGTGCATGGCTCCACCACGCGCGTGCGCAATGACGTCATCGCGCACGCACAGCAGCGTTCTGATACCTGCCGGCGGCCATCTTGGTGATGGACGCCGGCAGCGAGAGGAGGGGACAGTCACCCCGGCGGGATAAGGTATGCCGCCGGGTCCCCTCCTCTCTCTCCTGATACGGTCCATGACCGAGCGCCCGGCTTTTCGTAGGGGGGTGACACCAAAATGACTGTGAGTCATTTTGGTGTCACCCCTCCGATGGTGTCAACCGGGTGCGGGCCGCACCCCCCTTGTGACGCCACTGCATCAGATATTAACAGGAAGACACCAATACCGAGATTTATTGAAACATTTCATACCGAGATTATGGGATGTGAGACAAACGGAACAGGAAATGGAATTCTTCTCTTCTCATCGACCTTTTCTGTGTGTCTCCAGGCGGCAGAAACGGAACCATCGAAGATGAGAGAATACAATGTATCCAAAATACTACCCTGGTGATCATCAATATAATAATATATAACAATAAACCTAATTCTACACCCAACATGGGGTACCCTCCCCAAATAATCCCTTCAGAGCCAACTCCGGGCTACCCACCTAGTCAACCCCTCCCCCCTGTGTCTGTTCTTATTCTGTATGTATGGACTCTGCACAGTACCTCTTCCCTTGTCCTGTATGCCGGGTGTCATTCTCGGTATCTGTTCTTATTCTGTATGTATGGACTCTGCACAGTACCACTTCTCTTGTCCTGTATGTCGGGTGTCATTCTCGGTATCTGTTCTTATTCTGTATGTATGGACTCTGCACAGTACCACTTCTCTTGTCCTGTACGCCGGGTGTCATTCTCAGTATCTGTCCTTACTCTGTATGTATGGACCCTGCACAGTACCTCTTCCCTTGTCCTGTAAGCCGGGTGTCATTCTCGGTATCTGTTCTCTTTTGCTATGTATGGACTCCGTACAGTACCTCTTCCCTTGTCCTGTATGCCGGGTGTCATTCTCGGTATCTGTTCTCATTTGCTATGTATGGACTCTGCACAGTACCACTTCTCTTGTCCTGTATGCCGGGTGTCATTCTCAGTATCTGTTCTCGTTTTCTATGTATGGAATCTGCACAGTACCACTTCTCTTGTCGTGTATGCTGGCTGTCATTCTCAGTATCTGTCCTTATTCTGTATGTATGGACCATGCACAGTACCTCTTCCCTTGTCCTGTATGCCGGGTGTCATTCTCAGTATCTGTTCTCGTTTGCTATGTATGGACTCTGCTGGGTATTTTTCATGTAAAAAGTCTCCAGTGATACATTTCATGGTCAACAATCCTTTTTATGTATTCGGTGTAATACCTGACGCGGTTCGTTTTGCATATCTTCCTTTGCCTCCCATTGGTACAATATGTAGAACACAATAACATATCAGGAGGGGTGGGGGGGCGGGGG